>NW_017213175.1:0-15859 GCF_001704415.2 Capra hircus | reverse complement strand
GAGACTCACCCAGATGTCTCAGTCCATTCCACAGGAACCTGTTTTCCCTGCACTGCCTTGGCCTTCATGCGAGGATCGACTCACACCACCGTCACACGTGGGACAGCCCTGTGGGAAAGCCTAGTGGGAAAGACTCGAGGGAAAGCCACAGATCCCTTGGTCCAGGCATGGGGAAGCGTGACACTGCTGCTACAGCATGGGAGGAAAGGGCACGCTCATGCCCCCACTCGAGACGAGGCCTGACTCCCTTGTGGAGACTCGAGAAGTACCACAAAATCCATGTCAGCACTGGAGAGGAATCCTCAGCTTCCGGCCCCGACTCCACACAAGGTCTTAGGCCCCGGCATCGACGGAGAGGAATCACGAGAGGCCCCCTAGCAACACGCATGATGACTGGCGTTTCTGCGGGCCGCCAGAGCGGGTCCCTGAAGTCCCCATCGTAACTCGAGAGCACCTGCTGAAACTCGGGAATATCCAGGAGCCTCTCCATTCCAGGCGACATGAGGCCCATTTCCGCTGAGGCATCTCGAGACTAACCACACCTAACCTCTGGAACTTCCAAAGGGTCCTTCACACCCTTGCTGCAGCTCAAGAAGTTCCCCGACATACCCGTTCCTCTTCACATTCAGCCATAATGGTGGTGTCATCTGCATATCTAAGTTTATTGATATTTCTACCGGCAATCTTGATTCCAGCTCATGTATCTTCCATCCCAGCATTTTTCATGATGTACTCTGCATATAAGTTAAATAAACAGGGTGACAATATACAGCCTTTGCATACTCCTTTTCCTTTTTGGAACCAGTCTGTTGTTCCATGTCCTACTCTAACTGTTGCTTCCTGACCTTCATCCAGATTTCTCAAGAGGCAGGTTAGGTGGTCTGGTATTCCCATCTCTTTCAGAATTGTGGCTAAAAACAACAGTATAAGGACCTTTCCGATGTCAGGCCAAGGAATTGTGTTTCCAGTCATTGAGCCACACCTGATCACTGAGCACAAATTCATGAATCTGTTCCTCAAGGGGGAATGATATTCTTTTTTATACAAACTTAGTTACCTGATTTATTACCTTACCTAATTGTTCCATCTGCTGTGAAATCCCACCCCCTTACTTGTGGCAAATCTGCTAACACCTGCCTCACTGTGGGAGGGGGTCTCCCATAGAAAATTTCATAAGGACAACAACTATGGGAACGTGCAGTTACCCGTAATATGAGTAAGTCTGCCGGAAGCAAGCCCATCCATGTACAGTCAGTCTCTATGATCCATTTTGAAAGTGTCTCTTCAAGAGTTTGGTTGTTTCTTTCCACCATTCCAGAACACTGGGGCCTATATGCTGTATGTAATTTCCACTGATATTTAGAGCTTCACATACCTGTTAATTAACGCGGCTGCAAAGACAGGGCCATTGTCGGATTCTATACTGGTTGGAAACCCAAGTCTGGGAATTATTTCTCAAATCAGCGAGCTACTTCGTTTTCTTTTTCAGATCAGGTAGGGAAGGCCTCTGCCCAACCGGAGAAGGTACCTACTCTTCTAGTAAGTAATGATAACAGGTGACTGCCTTTGCTTCCCCGAAGGACACTCGCTTTCCCTGCATCCTGAGAACTCCACGTCTCAGCCAGTTGGAAAAGCGCTTCTTGGAGGTCATTATTCAGGGGCAATTTCCCCTGGAGCCCGGGGCCATAGGGAGCGGCTCCACACTCCCAGGGAAAGGCAGAGCCACAGCCACACATCTGTCCCATCCCCTTTGCTCTGTAGGAGAGCTCTAGTGAGCCTAGGTCTGTCAGGAAAATTCTTGGCTCCTATGGGGACACATTCTATGTGTGAAACTGCATCCAGGACCTAGGGGCCACAGGGCGCCTGTTTCTCTCGGGGGCAGAGGGGTGGGGGGCCTGAAGCAGTGCGGCCCAGCAACAGCTTCCACATCCATCCAATTGCTCTTTTCTTACCTCTGATAGAACTAGCTTTGTTCCAGCCTTTGGCAATTTGGAGGCAAGCGGGCCCCACTTCCTCCCCAAGGAGGCATGGGACCTAATTTGAGTGGAAAGGCCCCTCACGGAGCTGAACCCAGGAAGGCACCCAGTCATGTCTGACACATTCCTGCATCCTGCTTCTTCATGAGCAATACCGCTATAAGCTAGGAATGTCTTTCCAAGGCTCAGAAAGGACAGGGGAGATGCATGGTGCTGCCTCTGGAATTTCGGTCCTCTGAGCAGACCTGGAGGTCTCCCCTTGAAGAGGCTAACCAGTTTCTTCCAAATACAGGCTTGCAAACACACACTGGGTGGCTGCCTCTTCTTCCCTGAAGGACGATCACTTTCCCCGCATCCTGTGAACTCTGCATCCCAGCCTGCTGGAAAAGCGCTTCTTGGAGGTCATTTTTCAGGGACAATTTTCCCTGGAGCCCGGGGCCGTAGGGAGGGCCCCATGCTCGCTGTGAAAGGCAGAGTCACATCCACAGTCTGTTCTACCCCTTTTGCCCTGTGGGAGAGCTCTAGTGAGCCTAGGTCTGTCAGGAAAATTCTTGGCTCCTATGGGGACACACCCTGTGTGTTAACCTGCATATCGGACCTAGGGGCCACAGGGTGCCTGTTCCTCTCGGGGGGGACCCTGAAGTGGTGCGGACCAGCAACAGCCTGAACATCCATCCGATTGCTCTTTTCTTCCTTCTGATAGAGCTAGCTTTGCTTCTCGCTTTGGCATTTCGGAAGCCAGGGCGAGCCCCACCGCTGTTGTCCTGGGGTCGATTGGAGGTACCGGGTCTATTGGACCCCAGCATGGCACCCGACCCCCTCAGACACACTCCCGCAGCCTCCTTCCCCATGGGCAGGACTGTTCTGACCTAGGAATGTGTTCCCAAGGCTCAGAAAATGCAGGGAGACACACGGCCCTGACTCTGGAACTGAGGCCATTGGAGCAGGCCTGGAGGTCTGACGTCTGAGACGCCAAACACTTGCTGCAAGATACAGGTGTGAAAACACACTCTCTGGGGCTGCCTTTCCTTCCTCCAAGGAAGAGAGCTTTTCCAGTCTCCTCCGTGCTGAGTCATACAAGGCTGGAAAGGTCTGGCTTCGAGGGCATTTCTCAGCGGCAATGGCCCCTGAGGCCCTGCACACAGGGAGGGATCCTACCCTCCCGGGGAAGTCAAAGCAACCTCTAAACAGCTGTTCTATCATGTTTCCTCTGCAGGAGGGAGCTAGTGAGCCCAGGTCTGTCTGGAACGTTCTTGGATCCTGCGGGGAAATCATCCTGGGAGCCCACCTGGATACCAGTCGTAGGGGCTAAAATTCGCATTTTCCTTCCTTGGAGCCCTAACGCAGTACAGCCTAGCAACTGGTTGAAAATCCATCCTGTTGCTGTTTTCTTCCCTCTGACAGAGCGAGCTTTGCTCCCCATTTTGGGATTTCAGAAGCAAGGTGGTGGCCTGCAACTCCTTGCCTGGGGTCCATTGGAGGTGCAAGGTGCCCTCGACCAGGTGACCCCAGCATGACACCTGGCCCCCTCAGACACACTCCCGCAGCCTGCTTCCCCATGGGCAGGACTGCTCTCACCTAGGAATGTGTTTGCAAGGCCAGGAAACTGCAGGGAGACACAAGACCCTGATTCTGGCATTGAGTCTGTTGGAACAGGCCTGCAGGTCTTCTGTCTAACAAGCCAAACACTTGCTGCAAGATACAGGCCTGAAAACACACTCTTGGGCTGCCTTTCCTTCCTCCAAGGAAGAGAGTTTTCTCAGACTCCTGTGGGCTGAGAGCTACACAGGGCTGAAAAGCACTTGCTGGGAGATTATTTTTCATTGGCCATGGCCCCTGAGGCCCTGTGCTCAGGGAGGGCTCCCTCCCTCCCAGGGAAAGTCAAAGGAAGCTCCAAACGGCTGTTCAATCATGTTTCTGAGAGAGTCATTGCCAAGGCAGGTTTCTAAGAAGTTCAAGGGTCCCCAAGGAGAGAGGGGTCTAGAATTCTCAAGGAGGAAGAAAGGACAAACTGTTTTCCCCTCTACATTCCTTAGGATTATATAACAATCATGCATCCTTCTTGAGGACCGTCTCTGGAAAAAACCTTCTGGCTAATCCTGTTATCTTAAAATGTAAATTATGGGAGTAGGTCTAGTGAGTCTTTACAACCTCCAGACATTCTTTTGTTCGTTGTCATAACTTATTGGAGAGTATATAACTCCATTACCAACACTAGCAAGGGGGTACGCTTTCTGCCCCTTGTTATGTCTCTGTCAGAAGCTTTCTCTATCTCCTTTATACTTTAATAAAACTCTATTGCACAAAAGCTCTGAGCAATCAAGCCTCGTCTTGGGCCCTGGATTGAATTCTTCTCCTCCATAAGCCAAGAATCCCAGCATCTTTTCGTGGCTCAGCAACAATATTTCATTTCCTCTGCAGGAGAGAGCTAGTGAGCTTAGGTCTGTCTGGAACATTCTTGGATCCTGTGGGGAAAATATCCTGTGCACACATCTGGATACTGGGCCTAGAGGCCAAAATTTGCATTTCTTTCCCGGGGAGCCCTAACGTGGTGTGACTTAGCAACTGCTTGAAAATCCATCCCATTGCTGTTTTCCTCCTTCTGACAGAGCTAGCTTTGTTCCCTGCTTTGGGATATCTCAACCGAAGGGTCAGTCCATAGCTACTCGCCTGGGGCCCATTGGATGTGCAAGGTGCCCTCGACTAGGTGACCCTAGCATGGCACTCAGCCCGCTCAGACACACTCCCGAGGCTTCTTTCTCATGGGAAGCACTGCTCCAACCTAGGAATGTGTCTGCAATGCTTGGAAAGTGCAGTGAGACACACAGCCCTGACTCTGCAATTGAGGCCCTCAGAGCAAGCCTGCAGCTCTGATGTCTGAGAAGCAAAACACTTGCTGCAAAGAGAGGTCCTGAAAACACACTCTCTGTGGATGACTTTCCTTCCTCTAAGGAAGATAGTTTTCCCAGTCTCCTGCTTCCTGAATGTCACACAGCTGGAATGCGCTTGCTTGGAGGTCGTGATTCAGTGGCAATGACCCCTGAGGCCCTTTGCCCAGGGAGGGCTCCCACACTCACAGGCAAATCAAGGCAACTTCCAAGTGAGTCAGCTCTTCACATCAAATGGCCACAGTATTGGAGTTTCAGGTTCAGTATTAGTCCTTCCAATGTATATTCAGACCTGATTTCCTTTAGGATGGAGTGGTTGCGTCTCCTTGTAGTCTAAGCGACCTACAAGCATCTTCTCCAACACCACAGTTCAAAAGCATCCAATTTTCAGCTGTCACTTTCTTTATAGTACATCTTTCATATCCATCCATGACATATGGAAAAACCATAGCCTTGACTGGATGGATCTTTGTTGGCAAAGCAACGTCTCGGCTTTTTAATATGCTGTCTAATTTGGTCATCACTTTTCTTCCAAGTCATAAATATGTTTTAAGTTCATGGAGGCAGCCATCACCTGCAGTGATTTCCAAGCCCCCCAAAATAGTCTGCTGCTGTTTCCAATGTTTTCCCATCTATTTGCCATGAAGTGATGAGACTGGATGCAATGATTTTAGTTTTCTGAATGCTGAGCTTTAAGCTAACTTTTTCACTCTCCTCTTTCACTTTCATCAGGAGACTCTTTAGTTCTTATACACTTTCTGCCATAAGGGTGGTGTCGTCTGCATATCTGAGAATCTTGATATTTCTCCCAGCAATCTGGATTCCAGCGTGTGCTTCCTCCAGCCCAGTGTTTCTCATGATGTACTCTGCATATAAGTTAAATAAGCAGGGCTGACAATATACAGCCTTGACATATTCCTTTTCCTATTTAGAACCAGTCTGTTGTTCCATGTCCAGTTCGAACTGTTTCTTCCTGACCTGCATACAGGTTTCTCAAGAGACAGGTCAGGTGGTCTGGTATTCCCATCTCTTTCAGAATTTTTCCCAGTTTATTGTGATCCACACAGTCAAAGGCTTTGGCATAGTCAATAAAGCAGAAATAGATGTCTTTTTTTCTGGAACTCTCTTGCTTTTTCAATGATCCAGTGGATGTTGGCAGTTTGATCTCTGGTTTCTCTGCATTTTTTTAAATCCCTCTTGAACATTTGGAAGTTCACAGTTCATGTGAACTTGGAGAATTTTGAGCATTACTTTACTAGTGTGTGAGATGAGTGCAATTGTGCAGCAGCTTGAATATTCTTTGTCATTGCCTTTCTTTGGGATTGGAATGAAAACTGACCTAATGACTAGGTGTTTTCAATTGCATATGCTGAAAGAACTGGCTGTGCAGTTTTGAAGAAAAAAAAATCATTTTAACCCATTTTCTCTGAAGTGCAAGGCATATCATGGCCATCCCTGAATCATAAAGTCACCTTTTCTTTATGTAGTCATAGTTTCATGCCTAAATTATAGGCCAACTCATGCTCAAATTGACTCTGATGTCAGGGGCAGATCAACTAATAAAAAGCTTGGATTGTCCCTCTGGAGGAAAGTGAGATCTTGGTCCCACAAGAAGAATCTGAAGGGTTAAGGGAACTTGCAAGAGTGGGGAAAGCTTAGTCCATCCTACATGTACCAAAATCTTAAATAAGGCTTATTTACTTTACCAAAGTAAAAAAACAGATGATGAAAACAATTATAAATCAATGAAAGGTAAAGAAACTCATAGTCTGTTATCAAAAATTGCATTCTAAGAAAACTTTGTGCTCTTAACCTAGAGAGGAGACTAAATTCCATCTGGTACCAGCTTACCAGAAGACAAACAAACAAACAAACAAATTATCAGTAAGCTTAAAAAAAGTATATTCCATATATCTTGAAGTAGCAGTATTTCTGCAAAGGCATCAGTGTGAAACCATAGAGGACATGGTTAAAACCTGATTAAATAGAAATTGACAATGTAATCTGGTCACTGCTGCGACTTGAAATGCTTTAATATGATAACTGGAATTATAACTGACAGCATTTGACCAGGACATATCAGATTTTCACGGATGTCAGATAATTTCTAGGATATCTATATTAGGAACTGAAGGAATCTTTGAACCTAGGAAAGAAAACAACAGTCTCAAAGGCCCTTGCTGAATCATCTATCAGCAAGGAATGTCTTTGCAAGGATCGCAAAGTGAAGGGAAAATACACCGACCTGCCTCTGCAACTTCGGTCCTCTGAGCAGATCTGGAGGTCTCCCTTTGTATAAGCTAACCTGTTCCTTCCAAATAGAGGTTTGCAACACAAAACAAGTGGCCGCCTATTCTTCCCCGAAGGAGGCTCTCTTTCCCCACATCCTGCGAACACCCTTTCCCAGCCTCCTGGAAAAGCGCTTCTTGCAGTTCCTTTCAGAAAATCCTATGGACGGAGAAGCCTGGTAGGCTGCAGTCCGTGGGGTCGCTGAGGGTCGGACACGACTGAGCGACTGCACTTTCATTTTCACTTTCATGCATTGGAGAAGTCAATGGCAACCCACTTACTGTTCTTGCCTGGAGAATCCCAGGGACGGGGGAGCCTAGTGGGCTACCGTCTATGGCGTCGCACAGAGTCGAACACGACTGAAGCAACTTAACAGCAGCAGCAGCAGCAGTTCCTTTCTTAGGGGCAGTTATCCCTGAGATTGGGACCTGGAAAGGCAGAGCCACCTCCACACACACGTCTTTTTTGTCCCCTTTCCTCTGGAGGAGAGCTCTAGTGAGCCTAGGTCTGTCAGGAAAATTCTTGGCTTTGCCGGGATCCCACCCGGTGTGTGAACCTGCATACCCGACCTAGGGGCCACAGGGCACCTGTTTTGCTCGAGTGGGTCCTGGAGGGGTGCAGCATAGCAAGAGCTTAAAAATCCATCCAATTTGTCTTTTTTTTTTACCTCAGAGAGAACGAGTTTGCTCCACCTCCACCCTTTGGCAGTGTGGAGGGAAGAGGGCACCACCCTCTCCCAAAGGGGACATAGGGCCTACCAGGAGAGAAAGGCCCCTTGAGGAGCTGAGCCCAGGTAGGCAGCCAGTGATGTCAAGCACACTCCCGCTGCTTGCTTCTTCATGGGCACTCCCACGATCTGCTAGGAATGTCTTTGCAAGGATCTCAAAGGGAAGGGAAGATACATGGCCCTGTCTCTGGAACTTCAGTCCTCTGAGCAGATCTGGAGGTCTTGAGTTGTATAAGCAAACCTGTTCCTTCCAAATAGAGGCTTGCAAACACACCCCCGGTGGTTGCCTCTTCTTCCCCGAAGAAGTTTTTCTTTCCCCAAATGCTGCGAACTCCCTGTCCCAACCTCCAAGAATAGCGCTTCTTGCCATTCCTTTCTTAGAGGCAGTTATCCCTGAGCCTGGGGCCATAGGGAGTAGCCCCACACTCACAGGGAAAGGCAAAGACTCCTCCATACATCTCCTCTATCCCCTTTGCTCCGGAGGAGAGCTCTAGTGAGCCTAGGTCTTTCAGGAAAATTCTTGGCTTGGACAGGATCTCACCCTGTTTGTGAACCTGCATACCCAACCAGGGGCTACAGAGCACCTGTTTCAGTAAAGTGGGCCCTGAAAGGGTGCAGCCTAGCAAGAGCTTGAAAATCCATTCAATTGCTGTTTTTGTACCTCTGACAGAGCGAGCTTGGCTCCACCCTTTGGCAGTGAGGAGAAAAGAGGCATGACACCCTCCCCAAGGGGACATGGGGCCTACTTCGAGAGGAAGCTGCAACTCGGGAAAATCCAGGAGGTTCTCCCCTCCAGGCGAGATGAGGCCCATTTCCGCTGAGGCGTCTCGAGGCTAATCACAACTAACCTCTGGAACTTCGAAAGGGTCCTTCACACCCTTGCTGCAAGTCAAGAAGTTCTCCGACATACCCATCTCCACTCGAGAGGAAGGACGAGGGTCCCACCCACATCCAGCGGAGCCCCGTTTCCGCCTCGTAGCTCGAGAAGAGGGATCCTTTCCCTTCGTCGTCGGGAAAGAATTCCCGGGCTTCCCGTCGCATCTCAAGAGGAGGCACTCTCCACAGGAAAGGCGAGAGGAACTCTAGGGCCTTGCCAGCATTCCAAGAGTCCCCCAGATGTCTCCGTCCATTCCAGAAGAACCTGCTTTCCCTTCACTGCCTCGACGTTCACCCCGAGGATAGACTCACACCACCGTGACATGTGGGACAGCCCTGTTCGAAAGCCTCGTGGGAAATCCTCGATGCAAAGCGACTGATCCTTGAACAACATGTCGGCAAGCGTGACACTGCTGCTACAGCTTGTGAGGAAATCGCAGGTGTATGCCCCCACACGAGATGAGGACTGACTCCCCTGGTGAGACTCCAGAAGTATGGAAAGATTCATGTCAGCACTGGAGAGGCATCCTCAGGGTCTGGCCCCGACTCCACACATGGTCTTAGGCACCGGCATCGATGGGAGAGGAATCCCTATAGGCCCCATGGTAACTCGCATGGGGACTGGCCTTTCCTGAGGCCACCAGAGCGAGTCCCTGAGGTCCCCGTCGTAACTCGAGAGCACCTACCACAACTCGGTAAAATACAGGAGGTTCTCCCCTCCAGGCGAGATGAGGCCCATTTCCGCTGAGGCGTCTCGAGGCTAATCACACCTAACCTGTGGAACTTCCAAAGGGTCCTTCACACCCTTGCTGCAACTCAAGAAGTTCCCCAACAAACCCGTCTTCACTCGAGAGGAAGCACGGGGGTCCCGCCACAATCCAGAGGAGCCCCATTTCCGCCTTGTAGGTCAAAATGAGGGATCCTTTCCCTACTTCATCGGGAAAGGATTCCCGCCGTTCCCGCCGCATCTTAAGAGGAGGCGCTCTCAACAGGAAAGGCGAGAGGAACTCCAGGGTCGTGCCACCATTCCAAGAGTCCCCCAGATGTCTCAGTCCATTACAGGGAAACCTGTTTTCCCTGCACTGCCTCGACATTCACGCGGAGGATTGACTCACACTACGGTGGCACGTGGGACACCCCTGTTGGAAAGCCTCGTGGGAAAGCCTCGAGGGAAAGCCACAGATCCTTTGATCCATGCGAATGGAAGCGTTACACTGCTGCTACCTCTCGGAAGGAAAGCGCACGTGCATGACCCCACTCGAGCCGAGGACTGACTCCCCAGGGCAGACTCCAGAAGTACCCCTAGATGCAAGTCAGCGCTGGAGAGGAATCCTCAGGTTCTGAACACAGCTCCACAAAAGGTCTTAGGCCCTGGCATCGACGGGAGAGGAATCCTGAGAGGACCCCTAGCAACTCGCATGGCGACTGGCCTTTCTTGAGGCAACCAGAGCGGGTCCCTGAGGTCCCTGTCGTAACTCAATAGCACCTGCCACAACTCGAGAAAATCCAGGAGGTTCTCCCATTCAGGCGAGATGAGGCCCATTTCCGCTGAGGCGTCTTGAGGCTAAACACACCTAACCTCTGGAACTTCCAAAGGGTCCTTCCCACACTTGCTGCAACTCAAGAAGTTCCCCGACATACCCGTCTCCACTCGAGAGGAAGCACGAGAGTCCCGCCCACATCCAGAGGAGCCTGGCTTCCACCTCGTAGCTCTAGATGACGGATTCTTTTCCAGCTTCGTCTGGAAAGAATTCCCGGCTTTCCCGTCGCAACTCAAGAGGAGGCGCTCTCAACAGGAAAAGCGAGAGAAACCCCAGTGTCGTGCCACAATTCCAAGGGACCCCGAGATGTCAGTCCATTCCAGAGGAACTTGCTTTCCCTGCACTGACTCTACTTTCACGCCGAGGATCCACTCACTACACCATGGAACGTGGGTCAGCCCTGTGGGAAAGCCTCGTCGGAAAGCCTCGAGGGAAAGCCACAGATCCCTTGATCCACGCGACGGGAAGTGTGACACTGCTGCTACAGTTCCTGAGGAGAGCTCACGTGCATGCCCCCACATGAGATGAGCACAGACTCCCCAGGGGAAACTCCAGAAGTAAGCCAAGATCCATGTCAGCACTGAAGAGGAATCCTCAGGTTCCAGCCTCGACTCCACAAAAGGTCTTAGGCCCCGACATCGACCGGAGAGGAATCCCAAAAGGCGCCCTTGCAACTCCCATGGGCACTGGCCTTTCCTGAGGCCACCAGAGCGGGTCCCTGAGGTCCCTGTCGTAACTCGAGAGACCCTGCCCAACTCTAGAAAATCCAGGAGGTTCTCCCCTCCAGGCGAGATAAGGCCCATTTCCTCTGAGGCGTCAGGAGGCTCATCACACCTAAATTCTGGAAATTCAAAAGGGTCCTTGCTGCAACTCAAGAAGTTCCCCGACATACCCGTCTCCACTCGAGAGGAAGCACGAGGGTCCCGCCCACATCCAGAGGAGACGCCGTTTTGGTATCGAAGCTCGAGATGAGGGATCCTTTCCCTGCTTGGTCAGGAAATAATACACGCCATTCCGCTCGCATTTCAAGGGGAAGCGCTCTCCACAGGAAAGGTGAGAGGAACTCCAGGGTCGAGCCACCATTCACAGAGTCACCCAGATGTCTCAGTCCATTCCAGAGGAAACTGTTTTCCCTGCACTGCCTCGAATTTCACGGCGAGGATCGACTCAAACCACGGTGGCACGTGGGATAGCCCTGTGGGAAAGCCTCGTGGGAAATCCTCTTGGGAAAGCCTCGAGGGAAAGCCACAGATCCATTTATCCACGCGAAGGGAAGCATGACACTGCTGCTACATCTCGGGAGGAAAGCGCACGTGCATGCCCCACTCGAGACAAGGACTGACTCCCCTGGGGAGACTCCAGAAGTATCCCAAGATCCATGTCAGCACTGGAGAGGAATCCTCAGGTTCTGGCACCATCTCCACACAAGGTCTTAGGCCCCGGCATCGACGGGAGAGGAATCCCGAGAGGCCCACGAGCAATTCGCATGGGGACTGGTCTTTCCTGAGGCCACCAGAGCAGGCCCCTGATGTCCCGGTCGTAAGTTGTGAGCACCTGCCTCAACTGGAGAAAATCCAGGTGGTTCTTCCCTCCAGGCGAGATGAGGCCCATTTCTGCTGAGCCATATCCAGGCTAATCACACCTAACCTGTGGAACTTCCAAAGGGTCCTTCACATCCTTGCTGCAACTCAAGAAGCTCCCCGACATACCCGTCTCCAGTGGAGAGGAAGCACGAGAGTCCCACTCACATCAAGAGGAGCCCCGTTTCCGCCTCCTAGATCGAGAGGAGGGATCCTTTCCTGCGTGGTCGGGAAAGAATTCCCGGCGTTCCCGTCGCATCTCAAGAGGAGGCGCTCTCAACAGGAAAGGCGAGAGGAAATCCAGGTTCGTGCCACCATTCCCAGAGTCAGCCAGATGTCTCTGTCCATTCCAGGGAAACCTGTTTTCCCTGCAATGCCTCGACTTTCAAGCCGAGGACCGACTCTCACCACGGTGGCACGTGGGACAGCACTGTGGGAAAGGCCCGTGGGAAAGCCTCGTTGGAAAGGCTCGTGGGAAAGCCTCTAGGGAAAGGCACTGATCCCTTGATCCACGCGAAGGGAAGCGTATCACTGCTGCTAGAGCTCGGGAGGAAAGCGCACGTGCATGCCCCCACTCGAGACGAGTACTGACTCCCCTGGGGAGACTCCAGAAGTACCCCAAGATCCCTGTCAGCACTGGACAGGAATCCTCAGGTTCTGGCACCGACTCCACACAACGACTTAGGCCCCGGCTTCGACGGGAGAGGAATCCCGAGAGGCCCCCGGGCAACATGCATGGGGACGGGCCTTTCCTGAGGCCACCAGAGCGGATCACTGAGGTCCCCGCCGTAAGTCGAGAGCACCTGCCGAAACTCGATAAAATCCAGGATATTCTCCCCTCCAGGTGAGATGAGGCCCATTTCCGCTGAGGCGTCTCGAAGCTAATCACACCTAACCTCTGGAACTTCCAAAGGGTCCTTCACACCCTTGCTGCAACTTAAGAAGGTCCCCGACATACCCGTCTCCACTCGAGAGGAAGCACGAGAGTCCCGCCCACATCCAGAGGAGCCCCTTTTCTCCCTCATAGCTCGAGACGAGGTATCCTTTCACTGTGTGTCGGGAAAGAATTCCTGGGGTTCCCGTCGCATCTCCAGAGGAGGCGCTCTCCACAGGAAAGGCGAGAGGAACTCCAGGGTGGTGCCACCATTCACAGAGTCCCCCAGATATCTCAGTCCATTCCAGGGAAACCTGTTTTCCCTGCAGCTGCCTCGACTTTCAAGCCGAGGATCGACTCACACCACGGTGGCACGTGGGACAGCCCTGTGGGAAAGACTCGTGGGAAAACCTCGTGGGAAATCCTCGAGGGAAAGCCACAGATCCCTTGATCCACGCCAAGGGAAGGCGTAACACTGCTGCTACAGCTCGGGAGGAAAGCGCACGTGCATGCCACCAGCTGAAGACGAGGACTGACTTCCCTGGGGAGACTCCAGAAGTCCCTCAAGATCCATGTCAGCACTGGAGAGGAATCCTGAGGTTCGGCACCATCTCCACACAATGTCTTAGGCCCTGGCATCGACGGGAGAGGAATCCCGAGAGGCCCACGAGCAATTCCCATGGGGACTGGTCTTTCCTGAGGCCACCAGAGCAGGTCCCGGGAGGTCGTAAGTTGTGAGCAGCTGCCTCAACTGGAGAAAATCCAGGAGGTTCTCCCCTCCAGGGGCGATGAGGCCCATTTCCGCTGAGGCGTCTGGAAGCTAATCACACCTAATCTCTGGAAATTTCAAAGGGTTCTTCACAACCTGGCTGCAACTCAAGAAATTCCCCGACATTCCCGTCTCCACTCGAGAGGAAGCACAGGAGTCCTGCCCACATCCAGATGAGCCCCGAATCCGCCTCATAGCTCGAGAGGTGGGATCCTTTCCCTGTGTGGTCGGGAAAGAATTCCCGGCGTTCCCTTCGCATCTCAAGAGAAGGCGCTCTCCTCTGGAAAGGCGAGAGGAAATCCAGGTTCGTGACACCATTCCCACAGTCCCCCAGATGTCTCAGTCCATTCCAGGGAAAACTGTTTTCCCTGCACTGCCTCGACTTTCAAGCCGAGGATCGACTCACACCACGGTGGCACGTGGGACAGCCCTGTGGGAAAGCCTCGAAGGAAAGCCTCGAGGGCTAGCCACAGATCCCTTGATCCACGTGAAGGGACACGTGACACTGCTGCTACAGCTCGGGAGGAAAGCTCACGTGCATGCCCCCACTCGAGACGAGGACTGACTCCCCTGGGGAGACTCCAGAAGTACCCCAAGATGCATGTCAGCACTGGAAAGGTGTCCTCAGGTTCCGGCACCGACTCCACACAAGGTCGTAGGCTCCAGCATCGACAGGAGAGGAATTCCGAGAGGCCCCCGAGCATCTCGCTTGGGGACTTGGCCTTTCCTGAGGCCACCAGTGCGGGTCCCTGAGGTTCCCGTCGTATGTCGAGAGCACCTGCCGCAACTCGAGAAAATCAGGAGGTTCTCCCTTCCAGGCGAGCTGAGGCCCATTTCCGCTGAGGCATCTCGATGCTAATCACACCTAACCTAAGGAACTTTCAAAGGGTTCTTCCACACCCTTGCTGCAACTCAAGAAGTTCCCCAACATACCCGTCTCCACTCGAGATGAAGCACGAGAGTCCCGCCCACATCTAGAGGAGCCCCGTTTCCACCTCCTAGCTCGAGACGGGGGATCCTTTCAGTGCGTGGTCGGGTAAGAATTCCCGGTGTTCCCGTCGCATCTCAAGAGGAGGCGCTCTCCACAGGAAAGGCGAGAGGAACTCCAGGGTCGTGCCACCATTCCGAGAGTCCCCCAGATGTCTCAGTCCATTCCAAGGAAACCTGTTTTCCCTGCACTGCCTCGACTTTCAAAACGAGCGATCAACTCACACCACTGGTGGCACGTGAGATAGCCCTGTGGGAAAGCCTCGTGGGAAAGCCTCGTGGGAAAGCCTCGTGGAAAGCTCGAGGGAAAGCCACAGATCCCTTGATCCACGCGAAGGGATGCATGACACTACTGCTACAGCTCAGGGAGGACAGCGCACGTGCATGCCCCCACTCGAGACGAGGACTGACTCCCCTGGGGAGACTCCAGAAGTACCCAAGATCCATGTCAGACACTGGAGAGGAATCCTCAGGTATCCGGCACCGACTTCCACACAAGGTCTTTAGGCCCCGGCATCGACGGGAGAGGAATCCCGAGAGGCCCCCGAGCAACTCGCATGGGAACTGGCCTTTCCTGAGGCCACCAGAGCGGGTCCCTGAGGTCCCCGTGGTAAGTCGAGAGCACCTGCCTAACTCGAGAAAATCCAGGAGGTTCTCCCCTCCAGGCGAGATGAGGCCCATTTCCGCTGAGGCGTTTCGAGGCTAATCACACCTAACCTCTGGAACTTCCAAAGGGTCCTTCACACCCTTGCTGCAACTCAAGAAGTTCCCCGACATTCCCGACTCCTTGGAGAGGAAGCTCGAGAGTCCCCTCCCACGTCAGAGGAGCCCTGTTTCTTCCTCCTAGCTCGAGAGGAGGGATCCTTTCCTGCGTGTCGGGAATGAAATCCCGGCGTTCCGGTCGCATCTCACCAGGAGGCGCTCTCCACAGGAAAGGCGAGGAAATCCAGGGTCGTACCACCATTTCCAGATCCCCCAGAAGTCTCAGTCCATTCCAGGGAAAACCTGTTTTCCCTGCACTGCCTCGACTTACAAGACGAGGATCGACTCACACCACTGTAGCACGTGGACAGCCCTGTGGGGAAAGCTCGTGGAAAAGCCTCGTGGGAAAGTCTCGAAGGAAAGCCCACAGATCCCTGGATCCACGCGAAGGAAGCGTGACACCCTGTCTATAGCTTGGGGAGGAAATCGCACGTGCATTCCCCACTCGAGACGAGGACTGACTCCCCTAGGAGACTCCAGAAGTACTCCCCAAGATCCATGTCAGCACTGGAGAGGAATCCTCAGGTTCCGGCACCGATTCCACACAAGGTCTTAGGCCCCAGCATCGACGGCGAGAGGAATCCGAGAGG
>NW_017213174.1:0-15861 GCF_001704415.2 Capra hircus | reverse complement strand
CTTGCTCCATGCCAAGTGACAGGCCGTGACACTGCTGCTACAAGCTCGGAGAGGAAAGAGCACGTGCATGCCCGACCACTCGAAGATCGAGGACTGCCCCTGGGGAGACTCAGAAGTACCCCCAATATCCATGTCAGCACTGGAGAGGAAATCCTCAGGTTCCGGCACCCACTCCACACAAGATCTTAGGCCCCGGCATCGACCGAGAGGAATCCGCGAGAGGCCCCCGAGCAACTTACATGGGGACTGGCCTTTCCTGAGGCCACCAGAGCGGGTCCTGAGGTCCCCGTCGTAAGTCGAGATCACCTGCCGCAACTCGAGAAAATCCAGGAGGTTCTCCCCTCCAGACGAGATGAGGCCCATTTCCGCTGAGGCGTCTCGAGCCTAATCACACCTAAACTCTGGAACTTCCAAAGGTCCTTCACACCCTTGCTGCAACTCAAGAAGTTTCCCGACATACCCGTCTCCACTCGAAGGAAAGCACGAGAGTCCCGCCCGATCCAGAGGATCCCCTTTTCCGCCTCTGAGCTCGAGAGGAGGGATCCTTTCCCTGCGTGGTCGGGAAAGAATTCCCGGCGTTTCCGTCGCATCTCAAGAGGAGGCGCTCTCCACAGAAAAGGCGAGAGGAACTCCAGGGTCGTGCCACCATTCCCTGAGTCCCCCAGATGTCTCAGTCCATTCCAGTGAAACCTGTTTTCCCTGCACTGCCTCCACTTTCAAGCCGAGGATCGACTCACACCACGGTGGCACATGGGACAGCCCTGTGGGAAAGCCTCGAGGGAAAGCCACACATCCCTTGATCCACGCAAATGGATGCGGGACACTGCTGCTACAGCTCGGAAGGAAAACGCACGTGCATGCCCCCACTCGAGACGAGGACTGTCTCCCCTGGGGAGACTCCAGAAGTACCCCAAGATCCATGTCACCACTGGAGATGAATCCTCAGGTTCCGGCACCCACTCCACACAAGAACTTAGGCCCCAGCATCGACGGGAGAGGAATCCGAGTGGCCCCCGAGCAGCTCGCATGCGGACTGGCCTTTCCTGACGCCACCAGAGCGGGTCCCTGAGGTCCCCATCGTAAGTCAAGAGCACCTGCCGCAACTCGGGAAAAACCAGGAGGTTCTCCCCTCCAGGCGAGATGAGGCCCATTTGCGCTGAGGCGTCTCCAAGCTAATCACACCTAAACTCTGGGCTTCCAAAGGGTCCTTCACTCCCTTGCTGCAACTCGAGAAGTTCCCCGACTTACCCGTCTTCACTGGAGAGGAAGCACGAGAGTCCCGCCCATATCCAGAGGAGCCCCGTTTCCGCCTCCTAGCTCGAGAGGAGGGATCCATTCCCTGCGTGTTCGGGAAAGAATTCCCGGCGTTCCCGTCGCATTTCAAGAGGAGGCGCTCTCCACAGGAAAGGCGAGAAGAACTCAAGGGTCGTGCCACCATTCCCAGAGTACCCCAGATGTCTCCGTCCATTCCAGGGAAACCTGTTTTCCCTGCACTGCCTAGACTTTCAAGCCGAGGATCGACTCACACCACGGTGGCACCTGGGACAGCCCTGTGGGAAAGCCTCGTGGGAAAGCCTCGAGGGTAAGCCACAGATCCCTTGATCCACACGAAGGGAAGGGTGACACTGCTGCTACAGCTCGGGAGGAAAGCGCATGTGCATGCCCCCACTCGAGACGAGGTCCTACTCCCCTGGGGAGTCTCCAGAAGTACCCCAAGATCCATGTAGGCACTGGAGAGGAATTCTCAGGTTCCGGCCTCGACGCCACACAAAGTCTTAAGCCAGCGTAACACTGCTGCTACAGCTCGAGACGAAAGCGCACGTGCAGGCCCCCACTCGAGACGAGGACTGACTCCCCTGGGGAGACTCAGAAGTACCCCAAGATCCAGGTCAGCACTGGAGAGGAACCCTCAGGTTCCGGCACAGAGTCCACACAAGGTCTTAGGCCCCAGCATCGAAGGGAGAGGAAACCCGAGAGGCCCCCGAGCAACTCGCATGGGGACTGGCCTTTCATGAGGCCACCAGAGCGGGTCCCTGAGGTCCCCGTCGTAAGTCGAGAGCACCTGCCGCAGCTCGAGAAAATCCAGGAGGTTCTCCCCTCCAGGCGAGATTAGGCCCATTTCCGCTGAGGCGTCTCGAGTCTATTCACACCTAAACTCTGGAACTTCCAAAGGGTCCTTCACACCCTTGCTGCAACTCAAGAAGTTCCCAGACATACCCGTCTCCACTAGAGAGGAAACACGAGAGTCCCGCACACATCCAGAGGAGCCCCGTTTCCGCCTCCTAGCTCGAGAGGAGGGATCCTTTCCCTGCGTGGTCGGGAAAGAATTCCCGGTGTTCCTGTCGCATCTCAAGAGGAGGCGCTCTCCACAGGAAAGGCGAGAGGAACTCCAGGGTGGTGCCACCATTCCAGAGTCCCCCAGATGCCTCAGTCCATTCCAGGGAAACCTGTCTTCCCTGCACTAGCTCGACTTTCAAGCCGAGGCTCGAGTCACACCACGGTGGCACGTGGGACAGCCGGGTGGGAAAGCCTCGTGGGAAAGCCTCGTGGGAAAGCCTCGAGGGAAAGCCACAGATCCCTTTATACACCCGAAGGGAAGCGCCACACTGCTGCTACAGCTCGGAAGGAAAGCACACGTGCAGACCCCCACTCGAGACGAGGACTGACTCCCCTGGGGAGACTCCAGAAGTACCCCAAGATCCATGTCAGCACTGGAGAGGAATTCTCAGGTTCCGGCCTCGACGCCACACAAAGTCTTAAGCCAGCGTAACACTGCTGCTACAGCTCGAGAGGAAAGCGCACGTGCAGGCCCCCACTCGAGACGAGGACTGACTCCCCTGGGGAGACTCAGAAGTACCCCAAGATCCATGTCAGCACTGGAGAGGAATCCTCAGGTTCCGGCACTGACTCCATACAAGGTCTTAGGCCACAGCATCGACGGGAGAGGAATCCCGAGAGGCCCCAGAGCAACTCGCATGGGGACTGGCCTTTCCTGAGGCCACCAGATCGGGTCCCTGAGGTCCCCGTCTTAAGTCGAGAGCACCTGCCGCAACTACAGAAAATCCAGGAGGTTTTCCCCTCCAGGCGAGATGAGGCCCATTTCCGCTGAGGCGTCTCGAGGCTAATCACACCTAACCTCTGGAACTTCCAACGGGTCCTTCACACCCTTGCTGCAACTCAAGAAGTTCCCCGTCATACCCGTCTCCACTCGAGAGGAAGCATGCCAGTCCCGCCCACATCCAGAGGAGCCCCGTTTACGCCTCCTAGCTCCAGAGGAGGGATCCTTTCCCTGCGTGGTCGGGAAAGAATTCCCGGCGTTCCCGTCGCATCTCAAGAGGAGGCGCTCTCCACAGGAAAGGCGAGAGGAACTCCAGGGTCGTGCCACCATTCCCAGAGTCCCCCAGATGTCTCAGTCCTTTCCAGGAAAACCTGTTTTCCCTGCACTGCCTCGACTTTCAAGCCGAGGATCGACTCACACCACGGTGGCACGTGGGACAGCCCTGTGGGAAAGCCTCGTGGAAAGCCTCGTGGGAAAGCCTCGAGGGAAAGCCACAGATCCCTTGCTCCATGCCAAGTGACCCGTGACACTGCTGCTACAGCTCGGGAGGAAAGAGCACGTGCATGCCCCCACTCGAGACGAGGACTGACTCCCCTGGGGAGACTCCAGAAGTACCCCAATATCCATGTCAGCACTGGAGAGGAATCCTCAGGTTCCGGCACCCACTCCACACAAGATCTTAGGCCCCGGCATCGACCGGAGAGGAATCCCGAGAGGCCCCCGAGCAACTTACATGGGGACTGGCCTTTCCTGAGGCCACCAGAGCGGGTCCCTGAGGTCCCCGTCGTAAGTCGAGATCACCTGCCGCAACTCGAGAAAATCCAGGAGGTTCTCCCCTCCAGACGAGATGAGGCCCATTTCCGCTGAGGCGTCTCGAGCCTAATCACACCTAAACTCTGGAACTTCCAAAGGGTCCTTCACACCCTTGCTGCAACTCAAGAAGTTTCCCGACATACCCGTCTCCACTCGAGAGGAAGCACGAGAGTCCCGCCCGATCCAGAGGATCCCCTTTTCCGCCTCTGAGCTCGAGAGGAGGGATCCTTTCCCTGCGTGGTCGGGAAAGAATTCCCGGCGTTTCCGTCGCATCTCAAGAGGAGGCGCTCTCCACAGAAAAGGCGAGAGGAACTCCAGGGTCGTGCCACCATTCCCTGAGTCCCCCAGATGTCTCAGTCCATTCCAGTGAAACCTGTTTTCCCTGCACTGCCTCCACTTTCAAGCCGAGGATCGACTCACACCACGGTGGCACATGGGACAGCCCTGTGGGAAAGCCTCGAGGGAAAGCCACACATCCCTTGATCCACGCAAATGGATGCGGGACACTGCTGCTACAGCTCGGAAGGAATACGCACGTGCATGCCCCCACTCGAGACGAGGACTGTCTCCCCTGGGGAGACTCCAGAAGTACCCCAAGATCCATGTCACCACTGGAGATGAATCCTCAGGTTCCGGCACCCACTCCACACAAGAACTTAGGCCCCAGCATCGACGGGAGAGGAATCCCGAGTGGCCCCCGAGCAGCTCGCATGCGGACTGGCCTTTCCTGACGCCACCAGAGCGGGTCCCTGAGGTCCCCATCGTAAGTCAAGAGCACCTGCCGCAACTCGGGAAAAACCAGGAGGTTCTCCCCTCCAGGCGAGATGAGGCCCATTTGCGCTGAGGCGTCTCCAAGCTAATCACACCTAAACTCTGGGCTTCCAAAGGGTCCTTCACTCCCTTGCTGCAACTCGAGAAGTTCCCCGACTTACCCGTCTTCACTGGAGAGGAAGCACGAGAGTCCCGCCCATATCCAGAGGAGCCCCGTTTCCGCCTCCTAGCTCGAGAGGAGGGATCCATTCCCTGCGTGTTCGGGAAAGAATTCCCGGCGTTCCCGTCGCATTTCAAGAGGAGGCGCTCTCCACAGGAAAGGCGAGAAGAACTCAAGGGTCGTGCCACCATTCCCAGAGTACCCCAGATGTCTCCGTCCATTCCAGGGAAACCTGTTTTCCCTGCACTGCCTAGACTTTCAAGCCGAGGATCGACTCACACCACGGTGGCACCTGGGACAGCCCTGTGGGAAAGCCTCGTGGGAAAGCCTCGAGGGTAAGCCACAGATCCCTTGATCCACACGAAGGGAAGGGTGACACTGCTGCTACAGCTCGGGAGGAAAGCGCATGTGCATGCCCCCACTCGAGACGAGGTCCTACTCCCCTGGGGAGTCTCCAGAAGTACCCCAAGATCCATGTAGGCACTGGAGAGGAATTCTCAGGTTCCGGCCTCGACGCCACACAAAGTCTTAAGCCAGCGTAACACTGCTGCTACAGCTCGAGACGAAAGCGCACGTGCAGGCCCCCACTCGAGACGAGGACTGACTCCCCTGGGGAGACTCAGAAGTACCCCAAGATCCATGTCAGCACTGGAGAGGAATCCTCAGGTTCCGGCACTGACTCCATACAAGATCTTAGGCCACAGCATCGACGGGAGAGGAATCCCGAGAGGCCCCAGAGCAACTCGCATGGGGACTGGCCTTTCCTGAGGCCACCAGATCGGGTCCCTGAGGTCCCCGTCTTAAGTCGAGAGCACCTGCCGCAACTACAGAAAATCCAGGAGGTTTTCCCCTCCAGGCGAGATGAGGCCCATTTCCGCTGAGGCGTCTCGAGGCTAATCACACCTAACCTCTGGAACTTCCAACGGGTCCTTCACACCCTTGCTGCAACTCAAGAAGTTCCCCGTCATACCCGTCTCCACTCGAGAGGAAGCATGCCAGTCCCGCCCACATCCAGAGGAGCCCCGTTTACGCCTCCTAGCTCCAGAGGAGGGATCCTTTCCCTGCGTGGTCGGGAAAGAATTCCCGGCGTTCCCGTCGCATCTCAAGAGGAGGCGCTCTCCACAGGAAAGGCGAGAGGAACTCCAGGGTCGTGCCACCATTCCCAGAGTCCCCCAGATGTCTCAGTCCTTTCCAGGAAAACCTGTTTTCCCTGCACTGCCTCGACTTTCAAGCCGAGGATCGACTCACACCACGGTGGCACGTGGGACAGCCCTGTGGGAAAGCCTCGTGGAAAGCCTCGTGGGAAAGCCTCGAGGGAAAGCCACAGATCCCTTGCTCCATGCCAAGTGACCCGTGACACTGCTGCTACAGCTCGGGAGGAAAGAGCACGTGCATGCCCCCACTCGAGACGAGGACTGACTCCCCTGGGGAGACTCCAGAAGTACCCCAATATCCATGTCAGCACTGGAGAGGAATCCTCAGGTTCCGGCACCCACTCCACACAAGATCTTAGGCCCCGGCATCGACCGGAGAGGAATCCCGAGAGGCCCCCGAGCAACTTACATGGGGACTGGCCTTTCCTGAGGCCACCAGAGCGGGTCCCTGAGGTCCCCGTCGTAAGTCGAGATCACCTGCCGCAACTCGAGAAAATCCAGGAGGTTCTCCCCTCCAGACGAGATGAGGCCCATTTCCGCTGAGGCGTCTCGAGCCTAATCACACCTAAACTCTGGAACTTCCAAAGGGTCCTTCACACCCTTGCTGCAACTCAAGAAGTTTCCCGACATACCCGTCTCCACTCGAGAGGAAGCACGAGAGTCCCGCCCGATCCAGAGGATCCCCTTTTCCGCCTCTGAGCTCGAGAGGAGGGATCCTTTCCCTGCGTGGTCGGGAAAGAATTCCCGGCGTTTCCGTCGCATCTCAAGAGGAGGCGCTCTCCACAGAAAAGGCGAGAGGAACTCCAGGGTCGTGCCACCATTCCCTGAGTCCCCCAGATGTCTCAGTCCATTCCAGTGAAACCTGTTTTCCCTGCACTGCCTGGACGTTCAAGCCGAGGATCGACTCACACCACGGTGGCACGTGGGACAGCCCTGTAGGAAAGCCTCGTGGGAAATCCTCGTGGGAAAGCCTCGAGGGAAAGCCACTGATCCCTTGATCCCCTCGAAGGGAAGCGTGACACGGCTGCTAGAACTGTTGAGAAATGCGCACGTGCATGCCACCACTGGAGACGAGGACTGACTCCCCTGGGGAGTCTCCAGATGTTCCCCAAGATCAATGTCAGCACTGCAGAGGAATCCTCATGTTCCGGCACCGACTGCACACAAGGTCTTAGGCATCGGCATCGACAGGATAGTAATCCCGAGAGGCCAGGATCAACTCGCATGGGGACTGGCCTTTCCTGAGGCCACCAGAGAGGGTCAATGAGGTCCCCGTCGTAAATCGAAAGCACCTGCCACAACCCAAGAAAATCCAGGAGGTTCTCCCCTCCAGGCGAGATGAGGACCATTTCCACTGAGGTGTCTCGAGGCTAATCACACCTAACCTCTGGAACTTCCAAAGGGTCCTTCACAACCATGCTGCAACTCAAGAAGTTCCCCGACATATCCGTCTCCACTCGAGAGGAAGCACGAGAGTGCCACCCACATCCAGAGGAGCCCCGATTCAGCCTCATAGCTCGAGAGGAGGGATCCTTTCCCTGCGTGGTCGGGAAAGAATTCCTGGCGTATCTCAAGAGAAGGCGCTCTACACAGGAAAGGCGAGAGGAACTCCAGGGTCGTGCCACCATTCCCAGAGTCCCCCAGATGTCTCAGTCCATTCCAGGGAAACCTGTTTTCACTGCTCTGCCTCGAATTTCAAGCCGAGGATCGACACACACCACGGTGGCACGTGGGACAGCCCTATTGGTAAGCCTCGTCGGAAAGCCTCGTGGGAAAGCTGCGAGTAAAAGCCCCTGATCCCTTGATCCACGTGAAGAGAAGCGTGACACTGCTGCTAGAGCTCGGGAGGAAAGCGCACGTTCATTCCCCCACTGGAGACGAGGACTGACTCCCCTCGGCAGACTCCAGAAGTACCCCAGATCCATGTAAGCACTGGAGAGGAATGCTCAGGTTCCGGCGCCAACTCCACACAAGATCTTAGGCTCCGGCATCGATGGGAGAGGAATACCGAGAGGCCCTCGAGCAACTCGCATGGGGACTGGCCTTTCCTGAGTCCACCAGAGCGGGTCGCTGAGGTCCCCGTCGTAAGTCGAGAGCACCTGTCGCAGCTCGGGAAAATCCAGGAGGTTCTCCCCTCCAGGCCAGATGAGGCCCATTTCCGCTGAGGCGTCTCGAGGCTAATCACACCTAACCGCTGCAACTTCCAAAGGCTTCTTCACAGCCTTGTTGCAACTCAAGAAGTTCCCCGACATACCCGTCTCCACTCAAAAGGAAGCCCGAGAGTCCCGCCCACATCCAGAGGAGCCCCGTTTCGGCCTCATAGCTCGAGAGGAGAGATCCTTTCCCTGCGTGTTGGGGAAAGAATTCCCGGCGTTCCCGTCGCATCTCAAGAGGAGGCGCTCTCCACAGGTTAGGCGAGTGGAACTCCAGTGTCGTGTCACCATTCCCCGAGTTCCCCAGATGTCTCAGTCCATTCCAGGGAAACCTGTTTTCCCTGCACTGCCTCGACTTTCAAGCCGAGGATCGACTCACACCACGGTGGCACGTGGGACAGCCGGGTGGGAAAGCCTCGAGGGAAAGCCCCTGATCCCTTGATCCACATGAAGGGAAGCGTGACACTGCTGCTACATCTCGGGAGGAAAGCGCACGTGCATGCCCGAAATAGAGACGAGGACTGACTCCTCTGGGGATACTCCAGAAGTACCCCAAAATCCATGTCAATACTGGAGAGGAATGCTCAGGTTCTGGCACTGACTCCACACAAGATCTTAGGCCCCGGCATCGACGGGAGAGGAATCCCGAGAGGCCCCCGAGCAACTAGCTTGGGGAATGGCCTTTCCTGAGGCCACAAGAGCGGGTCCCTGAGGTCCCCGTCGTAAGGCGAGAGCACCTGCCGCAACTCGAGAATATACAGGAGGTTCTCCCCTCCAGGCGAGATGAGGCCCATTTCCGCTCAGGCGTCTCGAGGCTAATCACACCTAACCTCTGCAACTTCCAAAGGGTCCTTCACACCCTTGCTGCAACTCAAGAAGTTCCCCGACATACCCGTCTCCACTTGAGAGGAAGCACGAGAGTCCCGCCCACATCCAGAGGAGCCCCGTTTCCGCCTCCTAGCTCCAGAGGAGGGATCCTTTCCCTGCGTCGTGGCTAAAGAATTCCCCGTGTTCCCGTCGCATATCAAGAGGAGGCGCTCTCCACAGGAAAGGCGAGAGGAACTCCAGGGTCGAGCCACCATTCCCAGAGTCCCCCAGATGTCTCAGTGCTTCCAGGGAAACCAGTTTTCCCTGCACTGCCTCGACTTTCAAGCCGAGGATCGACTCACACTACGGTGGCACGTGGGACAGCCCTGTGGGAAAGCCTCGTGGGAAAGCCTCTTGGGAAAGCCTCGAGGGAATGCCCCTGATCCCTTGATCCATGCCAAAGGAAGTGTGACCCTGCTGCTACAGCTCGGGAGGAAAGCGCACGTGCATGCCCCCACTAGAGACGAGGACTGACTCCCCTGGGTAGACTCCGGAAGTACCCCAAGATCCATGTCAGCACTGGAGAGGAATGCTCAGGTTCCGGCACCGACTCCACACAAGATCTTAGGCCCGGGCATCGACGGGAGAGGAATCCCGAGAGGCCCCAGAGCAACTCACATGGGGACTGGCCTTTCCTGAGGCCACAAGAGCGGGTCCCTGAGGTCCCCGTCGTAAGGCGAGAGCACCTGCCGCAACTCGAGAATATACAGGAGGTTCTCCCCTCCAGGCGAGATGAGGCCCATTTCCGCTCAGGCGTCTCGAGGCTAATCACACCTAACCTCTGCAACTTCCAAAGGGTCCTTCACACCCTTGCTGCAACTCAAGAAGTTCCCCGACATACCCGTCTCCACTTGAGAGGAAGCCCGAGAGTCCCGCCCACATCCAGAGGAGCCCCGTTTCCGCCTCCTAGCTCGAGAGGAGGGATCCTTTCCCTGCGTGGTGGGGAAAGAATTCCCGGCATTCCCGTCCCATCTCAAGAGGAGGCGCTCTCCACCGGAAAGGCGAGAGGCACTCCAGGGTCGTGCCACCATTCACAGAGTCCCCCAGATGTCTCAGTTCATTCCAGGGAAAACTGTTTTCCCTGCACTGTCTCGACTTTCAAGCCGAGGATCGACTAACACCACGGTGGCACCTGGGACAGCCCTGTGGGAAAGTCTCGTGGGAAAGCCTCGTGGGAAAGCCTTGAGGGAAAGCCACAGATCCCTTAATCCACGCAAAGGGAAGCGTGACACCTCTGCTACAGCTCGAGAGGAAAGCGCACATGCGTGCCCCCACTCGAGACGAGGACTGACTCCCTTGGGGAGACTCCAGAAGTACCCCAACATCCATATCAGCACTGCAGAGGAATCCTCAGGTTCCAGCACCGACTCCACACAATTTCTCTGGCCCCGGCATCGACGGGAGAGGAATCTTGAGAGGCCCGCTAGCAACTCGCACGGGGACTGGCCTTTCCTGAGGCCACCAGAGCGGGTCCCTGAGGTCCCCCTGGTAAGTCGAGAGCACCGGCCGCAACTCGAGAAAATTAAGGAGGTTCTCTCCTCCAGGCGAGATGAGGCCGATTTCCGCTGACGTGTCTCGAGGCTAATCACACCTAACCTCTGGAACTTAAAAAGAGTCCTTCACAGCCTTGCTGCAATTCAACAAGTTCCCTGACATACCCGTCTCTACTCGAGAGGAAGCACGAGAGTCCCGCCCATATCCAGAGGAGCCCCGTTTCCTCCTCCAAGCTGGAGAGGAGGGATACATTCCCTGCGTGGTCGGGAAAGAATTCCCGGCGTACCCGTCGCATCTCATGAGGAGGCGCTCTCCACAGGAAAGGGGAGAGGAACTCCAGGGTCCTGCCACCATTCCCAGAGTCCCCCACATGTCTCAGTCCATTCCAGGGAAACCTGTTTTCCCTGCACTGCCTCGACTTTCAAGCCGAGGATCGACTCACACCACGGTGGCACATGGGACAGCTCTGCGGGAAAGCCTCGAGAGAAAGCCACAGATCCCTTGATCCACACGAAGGGAAGCGTGACACTGCTGCTACAGCTCGGGAGGAATGCACACGTACATGCCTCCACTCGAGACGAGGACTGGCTCCCCTGGGGAGACTCCAGAAGTACCCCAAGATCCATGTCAGCACTGGAGAGGAATCCTCAGGTTCCGGCACCGACTCCACACAAGGTCTTAGCCCCAGCATCGACGGGAGAGGAATCCCGAGATGCCCCCGAGCTAGTCGCATGGGGACTGGCCATTCCTGTGGCCACCAGAGCGGGTCCCTGAGGTCCCCGTCGTAAGTCGAGAGCACCTGCTCCAACTCGAGAAAATCCAGGGGGTTATCCCCTCCAGGCGAGATGAGGCCCATTTCCGCTGAGGCTTCTCGAGGCTAATCACACCTAACCTCTGGAACTTCCAAAGGGTCCTTCACACCCTTGCTGCAACTCAAGAAGTTCCCCGACATACCCGTCTCCACTCGAGAGGAAACACGAGAGTCCCGCCCACATCCAGAGGAGCCCCGTTTCCGCCTCCTAGCTCGAGAGGAGGGATCCTTTCCCTGCGTGGTGGGGAAAGAATTCCTGGCATTCCCGTCCCATCTCAAGAGGAGGCGCTCTCCACAGGAAAGGCGAGAGGAACTCCAGGGTCGTGCCACCATTCCCGGAGTCCCCCAAATGTCTCAGTCCATTCCAGGGAAACCTGTTTTCCCTGCACTGCCTCGACTTTCAAGCCGAGGATCGACTCACACCACGGTGGCACGTGGGACAGCCCTGTGGGAAAGCCTCGTGGAAAAGCCTCGTGGGAAAGCCTTGACAGACAGCCACAGATGGTTTTATCCACGCGAAGGGAAGCGTGCCACTGCTGCTACAGCTCGGGAGGAAAGCGCACGTGCATGCCCCCACTTGAGACCAGGACTGACTCCCCTGGAGAGGCTCCAGAAGTACCCCAAGATCCATGTCAGCACTGGAGAGGAATCCTCAGGTTCCGACACCGACTCCACTCAAGGTCTTAGGCCCCGACATCGACGGGAGAGGAATCCCGAGAGGCCCCGGAGCAACTCGCATGGGGACTGGCCTTTCCTGAGGCCACCAGAGCGGGTCCCTGAGGTCCCCATCGTAAGTCGAGAGCACCTGCTCCAACTCGAGAAAATCCAGGGGTTATCCCCTCCAGGCGAGATGAGGCCCATTTCCGCTGAGGCTTCTCGAGGCTAATCACACCTAACCTCTGGAACTTCCAAAGGGTCCTTCACACCCTTGCTGCAACTCAAGAAGTTCCCCGACATACCCGTCTCCACTCGAGAGGAAACACGAGAGTCCCGCCCACATCCAGAGGAGCCCCGTTTCCGCCTCCTAGCTCGAGAGGAGGGATCCTTTCCCTGCGTGGTGGGGAAAGAATTCCTGGCATTCCCGTCCCATCTCAAGAGGAGGCGCTCTCCACAGGAAAGGCGAGAGGAACTCCAGGGTCGTGCCACCATTCCCGGAGTCCCCCAAATGTCTCAGTCCATTCCAGGGAAACCTGTTTTCCCTGCACTGCCTCGACTTTCAAGCCGAGGATCGACTCACACCACGGTGGCACGTGGGACAGCCCTGTGGGAAAGCCTCGTGGAAAAGCCTCGTGGGAAAGCCTTGACAGACAGCCACAGATGGTTTTATCCACGCGAAGGGAAGCGTGCCACTGCTGCTACAGCTCGGGAGGAAAGCGCACGTGCATGCCCCCACTTGAGACCAGGACTGACTCCCCTGGAGAGGCTCCAGAAGTACCCCAAGATCCATGTCAGCACTGGAGAGGAATCCTCAGGTTCCGACACCGACTCCACTCAAGGTCTTAGGCCCCGACATCGACGGGAGAGGAATCCCGAGAGGCCCCGGAGCAACTCGCATGGGGACTGGCCTTTCCTGAGGCCACCAGAGCGGGTCCCTGAGGTCCCCATCGTAAGTCGAGAGCACCTGCTCCAACTCGAGAAAATCCAGGGGGTTATCCCCTCCAGGCGAGATGAGGCCCATTTCCGCTGAGGCTTCTCGAGGCTAATCACACCTAACCTCTGGAACTTCCAAAGGGTCCTTCACACCCTTGCTGCAACTCAAGAAGTTCCCCGACATACCCGTCTCCACTCGAGAGGAAGCACGAGAGTCCCGCCCACATCCAGAGGAGCCCCGTTTCGGCCTCCTAGCTCGAGAGGAGGGATCCTTTCCCTGCGTGGTGGGGAAAGAATTCCCGGCATTCCCGTCGCATCTCAAGAGGAGGCGCTCTCCACAGGAAAGGCGAGAGGAACTCCAGGGTTGTGCCACCATTCCCGGAGTCCCCCAAATGTCTCAGTCCATTCCAGGGAAACCTGTTTTCCCTGCACTGCCTCGACTTTCAAGCCGAGGATCGACTCACACCAAGGTGGCACGTGGGACAGCCCTGTGGGAAAGCCTCGTGGAAAAGCCTCGTGGGAAAGCCTTGACAGACAGCCACAGATGGTTTTATCCACGCGAAGGGAAGCATGCCACTGCTGCTACAGCTCGGGAGGCAAGCGCACGTGCATGCCCCCACTTGAGACCAGGACTGACTCCCCTGGAGAGGCTCCAGAAGTACCCCAAGATCCATGTCAGCACTGGAGAGGAATCCTCAGGTTCCGACACCGACTCCACTCAAGGTCTTAGGCCCCGACATCGACGGTAGAGGAATCCCGAGAGGCCCCGGAGCAACTCGCATGGGGACTGGCCTTTCCTGAGGCCACCAGAGCGGGTCCCTGAGGTCCCCGTCGTAAGTCGAGAGCACATACCGCAACTCGAGAAAATCCAGGAGGTTCTCCCCTCCAGGCGAAATGAGGCCCTTTTCCGCTGAGCTGTTCCGAGGCTAATCACACCTAACCTCTGGAACTTCCAAAGGGTCCTTCACACCCTTGCTGCAACTCAAGAAGTTCCCCGACATACCTGACTCCACTCGAGAGGAAGCACGAGAGTCCCGCCCACATCCAGAGGAGCCCCGTTTTCCGCCTCGTAGCTCGAGATGAGGGATCCTTTCCCTGCATGTTCTGGAAAGAATTCCCGGCGTTCCCGTCGCATCTCAAGAGGAGGCGCTCTCCACAAGAAAGGCGAGAGGAACTCCAGGGTCGTCCCACCATTCCAAGAGTCCCCCAGATATCTCAGTCTGCCGGGGTCCAGCCCCGCTGGATCCAGGGAATTCGACGGATGGACGGCGTTGAGGTGGAAAGACTTGTTTATTTATTAATGTAAGATTAGAGTAAGAAACTATAGTGTATTAAGAAGATTAAGTGGAGGAAGTGGGCTGAATAGATTGGTTTACGCGGAAGGCCAATAAAATTCCAGACAAGGAATTTGCACCATCTACGTTGGGCCACCGGCGCCTGCTTGAATATCTAAGGGATGCTTCGACTTAAGCTCCCTTTCGTGCAGGTCTTAACAGCCAGGCCAAGTAAGTCGACCTGTCGAGCCTCCGCGCCCCTGTGGAGATTCAGCCTGAAGTTAAAGTAAAGAGCAGAGAGAAGAAAGGGAGAGAAGAGAAAGAGAGGAAAGACACGGGGGGGCCTGAGTCCCAGGAAACCAGGCAGAGAGACTAGTTTCGAGAAACTGGTCTGAGAAACTGGCCCCATCCTTTATTGTTCAGAAAGCCTTTTATACTTTTGATAAAACATGGAGATCAATGGGTAACACAAAATTATGTAGCGTTCACTGCCCAGACTCTTTCTGTACATCATTTTGTATACAAAAGGTCTCAGGTGATTTACATTATCATCTGGCCAAGAGGCTTGTTAACACTTTTTGGCTCTCTTCCTTAATGAATGTTAATTTTGTTTCTCCTGAAGTGTTTTTCTTTAAACTGCATCTCCTTAAAGCATTAAAGTTACATCTCTATAAAACAAAGGTGCAGTGGGTTATAACAAAGAAGGTACTTAACTCAAAGATCTAATGTTGCTAATAACCGGTCTGCTACTTGTTTTTTTTATATACCAACTATATCTAAAAATAAAGGATATGAAAATTTAGCAGCAAGCATTGACCCAACAAATGAAACTTTTAATCAGTCCTATTCTAAAGATTTTGACTCCTCGGATGCCCCTACATTCCTAGGATGCTTTAAGCTTCCTGTGCCTCCTGCAGTCAGGAGGCCTCAAACAATCACATGCTCAGCAGTTCGAGTCCTGCAGGCAGGCTAGAAAGCCATCAGAGGGGTTTTTGGATTGAAACACTCGTTCAAATGCAGAAGACTAAAGCCCGGAATTGACTATTTCCAGAAAATGTGAGAAGAGTGGAAAGGCAGAGCACAAAAGCCGGCAGATTTTTGTTGGGGTACATGCATAGGAATTTGCAGAGGGGTCCCTGAAGTCTGAAACACACCTTGCGCGTATGTCAGCTTCCTTCCTCATGACCTTATCACGGCCGGGAGTCCTCACACTTGCTCCAGCATCAGTCCAAACCAGAGGAACCTGTTTTCCCTGCACTGCCTCGACTTTCACGCCGAGGATCGACTCACACCACGGTGGCACGTGGGACAGCCCTGTGGGAAAGCCTCGTGGGAAAGCCTCGTGGGAAAGCCTCGAGGGAAAGACACATATCCCTCGATCCACGCGAAGGGAAGCGTGACACTGCGGCTACAACTAGGGAGGAAAGAGCTCGGCATGACTCCACTGGCGACGAGGACTGACTCCCCTGGAGTAACTCCAGAAGTACCCCAAGATCCATGTCAGCACTGCAGAGGAATCCTCAGGTGCTGGCCCGAATCCACACAAGTCTTAGGCCCCAGCATCGATGGGAGAGGAATCACGAGTGGTCCCCTAACAACTCGCATGGGGACTGCCTTTCCTGAAGGCCACCAGAGCGGGTCCCTGAGGTCCCGTCGTAAGTCGAGAGCCCCTGCCGCAACTCGAGAAAATCCAGGAGGTTCTCCCCTCCAGGCGAG
>NW_017213173.1:0-15862 GCF_001704415.2 Capra hircus | reverse complement strand
GTTAGGATCAGGATTTGCCTGATTCCCAACATGACGCCAGCGAGTAGACATGGAGAATGACTGTGGCTATGCCGTCTTCGATAATCTCTGCTGTAAGATCTGCTACGAGATCTTCTATGGGACCGGGACCGAGATCGTGACCTTGTATAATGCCTCCGAGAACTTCTTCTGGATCTAGACCTAGATTCCGATCTGGACCTGGACTTTGATCTGGAACGCCTGGAATCTTCCTTGGAGCGAGACCTTGCAGGGGTATGACTTGCAGATTTCCCAGATCCATGAGCACTTCCGCTTCTGGAAGCAGAACGGGATTTCCCCTCGCCGTAGTTCTCCTCGCCGCTGTCGCTCATGACTTTCACTGCTGTCGCCGCTCGATGTGCTTCAATCGAAGCTGCCAACCTCTCGCACCTTCAGTGTAGAGGCTCCGCCGCAGCCTCACACCACACACCGGTGCCCCAGGCACTGAGAACCGAAACGCTCCGCGCCGCCTCCGCTCGGGCTCTCCACACAAGGTCTTAGGCCCCGGCATCGACGTGAGAGGAATCCTGAGAGGCCCCCTAGCAACTCCCATGGGCACTGGCCTTTTCTGAGGCCACAGGAGCGGGTCCCTGAGGTCCCCATCCTAAGACGAGAGCACCTGCTCCAACTCAAGATAATCCAGGAGGTTCTCCCCTCCAGGCGAGATGAGGCCCATTTCCCCTGAGGCATCTCGAGGCTAATCACACCTAACCTCTGGAACTTCCAAAGGGTCTTTGACACCCCTGCTGCAAGTCAAGAAGATCACCGACATACCCGTCTCCACTCGAGATGAAGCACGAGGGTCCCGCCCACATCCAGAGGAGCCCCGTTTCCGCCTCGTATCTAGAGAGGAGGGATCCTTTCCCTGCGTGGTCGGGAAAGAATTCCTGGCGTTTCCGTCGCATCTCAAGAGGAAGTGCTCTCCACAGGAAAGGCCAGAGGAACTCCAGGGTCGTGCCACCATTCCAAGAGTTCCCAGATGTCTCAGTCCATTCCAGAGGAACCTGTTTTCCCTGCACTGCCACGACTTTCACGCCGAGGATCGTCTCACACCAAGGTGGCATGTGGGACAGCCCTGTGGGAAAGCCTCATGGGAAAGCCTAGAGGGAAAGCCACAGATCTCTTGATCCACCGAGACGGGAAGCGTGACACTGCTGCTACCGCTCGGGGAGGAAAGCGCACGTGCATGCCCCCACTCGAGACGAGGACTGACTCCCCTGGGAGACTCCAGAAGTACCACAAGATCCATGTCAGCACTGGAGAGGAATCTTCAGGTTCCAGCCCCGGACTTCACACAAGGTTTTAGGCCCCGGCATCGACAGGAGAGGAATCCTGAGAGGCCCCTAGAAACTTGAATGGGGACTGGCCTTTCCTGAGGCCACCAGAGCTGGCCCCTGAGTCCCCGTCGTAAGTCGAGAGCACCTGCCGCAACTCGAGAAAATCCAGGAGGTTCTCCCCTCCAGGCGAGATGAGGCCCATTTCCACTGAGGTGTCTCGAGGCTAATCACACCTAACCTCTGGAACTTCCAAAAGGTACTTTACACCCTTGCTGCAACTCAAGAAGTTCCCCGACATACCCGTCTCCACTCGAGAATAAGCAAGATGGTCCCCCCCACATCCACAGGAGGCGCATTTCCGCCTTCGTCGCTCGAGATGAGGGATCCTTTCCTTCTGGGGCCAGCGTGAGGAATTCCGCCTATGGCAAAGGTCATGAGGAAGGAGGCTTGGCATGCGCAAAGGCGTGATCAAGCCTCGGGTAACCCCCTGTTCCCGAGCATCGAACCCCAAAACCAGAGTCTGTTTTATGCTCTCACCTACACTTCTGACTTTACGGGGGCTCTCCCCCATAACTGTTTCTCTCGGAGAAGAAGTAAACGTGCAGCTTCAAGGCAATAAATATTCTTGGGCATGACAAGAGTGTTTCAGCTTGCTGACTCCTCTGAAGGTTATCTAGCCACCTTTATAGGTTTGTCCGGCCACATGTGATTGTTTACAGCCTCCCAACCTGAGAGGCATGAGATGTTTTAGACTTACTAAAGGCAAATTATTTTGGGGAGTTAGAAATTATTAGTATAGTTGGTTAGGAATTATATTGGTGAAGGTTCTTCATTTTTGTGTCAAAAATTGCTGCTAATTCCCTGCTCTGGGTGGGACAAGGATATTTTAGGTCAAACCTCTCTGCTGACAGACCAGCTTGTGTGACAGGATTATCCATACTGCTGCCACTAGGCACAAGATTGTTTACTACCTCTCAACTGTAAACAGCACAGAGAGTTTTGGAGTATTTGAGAGTCTTAATTAGCATAGGACTTTTTCTTCTTGTTGAGTCAATGATTGCCACCAGGCCTCCATATCCTTAGGCACTTGGGAATATATTAATCAATGTATTTGGAATATAGCAAAGGAAATATAGCAGTTTTTGATGTTAGCAATACTAGACTTTTTGAGTTAATGGATTTTCACTTTTGTAATAGATCACTGTACTTTGTTATATATCACTGTGTCCTTTCTATGTAAGAATGTAACTTTATCATATCTTAAGACTAAATAGATCTTAAGGGGAGAATTGATGAAAGGATTTTCATTTGTTAGGCTGATGTTTGCTGATAAATCTCCATGTTCCCTACCCTTATAATGAATATAACTAGTATATAGGAGAAATAAGTATTAACCTTTAAGCATATAGGAGAAATAAGAATTCACCTTTAAGACTAATCATGTTAAACTTGGGTTAAATAAATTCCTTTCTTGATTGTAACTCACTACACCCTCACCCTATAGGAATGTAACTTTATTTGGAGGGTGGTGCCTGGTTTAAGAAAAAAACACCCTTGGAAGAAATAAGTTTATTTGGTTATCAGAAAGAAAGGATCATAAAATGTCAGCAGGTCTCATTCATGGCCAGAAGATGATGTAAGATCCCTAAGACCTTTTTTTTATACATTTATGTGAAGCACCTGATTTTGATAAAGGTCAGGATGCCGACTCCTGCGTGACTCTGTATTCATCCCTATGTGTAACAAGAGGTATACAAGCAAAACCAAAAATAAAGAAATCAGATCAGTTTCCGGAAAGACTGATTCCCCCATGTCGCTTCTTTTTTGCTCCTGTTTTTCTGGCTGAATTCTCTACTGGAGGATGGATGCTATTCCACGTGATCCAAGTTATTCAGCCTCTTTTTCTCCAATAATCTTCCTACTACACTATCCATTTCTAATCTCTTTATATCTGGGATTAAATATGTATATTTCCAAAGACGACGACTACGTCCCCACCTTCGAATCACCCTGGATCCACCGGGGCTGGACCACAGCACTTTCCCTGCTTGGTCGGGAAAGAATTCCCGGCGTTCCCACCGCATCTCAAGAAGGAGGCGCTCTCCACAGGAAAGGCGAGAGGAACTCCAGGGTCGTGCCACAATTCCAAGAGTCCCCCAGATGTCTCAGTCCATTCCAGAGGAACCTGTTTTCCCTGCACTGCCTTGATTTTCAAGCCGAGGATCGACTGGCACCACGGTGGCACGTGGACAGCGTGTGGGAAAGCCTCGTGGGAAAGCCTCGAGGGAAAGCCCCGTGGGAAATACTCGAGGGAAAGACACAGATCTCTTGATCCACGCGAACGGGCAGCGTGACACTGCTACTGCAGCTCGGGAGGTAAGCGTTCTTGCATGATCCCCGAAGAGAAGAGGACTGACACCCCTGGGGAGACTCAAGAAGTACCCCAAGAACCATGTCAGCACGGGAGAGGAATCCTCAGGTACCGGCCTCGACTTCACACAAGGTCTTAGGCCCCACCATCGACGGGAGAGGAATCCCGAGAGGATCCCCGTAGCCACTCGGATGGGGAACTGGCCTTTCCTGACGCCACCAGAGCGGGTCCCTGAGTCCCAGCGTACGTTGAGAACACCTGCCACAATTCGAGATAAATCCAGGAGGTTCTTCCCCTCCAGGCAAGATGAGGCCAATTTCCGCTGAGGCTCTCGAGGCTAATCACACCTAAACTCTGGAAATTCCAAAGGTTCCTTCACAACCTTGCTGAAACTCAAGAAGTTCCCCTACATACCGTCTCCACTCCAGAGGAAGCACGAGGGTCCCGCCCACATCCAGAGGAGCCCCGTTTCTGCCTCGGACCTCGAGATGACGGATCCTTTCCCTGCTTGGTCGGGAAAGAATTCCCGGCGTTCCCGTCCCATCTCAAGAGGAGGCGCTCTCCACAGGAAAGGCGAGCGGAACTCCAGGTCGTACCACCATTCCAAGAGTCCCCCAGATGTCTCAGTCCATTCCAGAGGAACCTGTTTTCCCTGCACTGCCTCGACTTTCAAGCCGAGGATCGACTCACACCATGGTGGCAGGTGGGACAGCCCTGTGGGAAAGACTCTTGGGAAAGCCTTGAAGGAAAGACTTGAGTGAAAGCTACAGATCCCTTGACCACGCGTTAGGAAGCGTGACACTGCTGCTACAGCTCGGGAGGAAAGCGCACGTGCATGCCCACACTCGAGACGAGGACTGACTTCCCTGGGGAGACTCCAGAAGTACCCCAAGAACCATGTCCAGCACTGGAGAGGAATCCTCAGGATCCGGCCTCGACTCCACACAAGGTCTTAGGCCCCAGGCATCGACCCAAGAGGAATCCCGAGAGTCCCCTGGCAACTTGCATGGGGACTGGCCTTTCCTGAGGCCACCGAGACCGGGTCCCTGAGGTCCCCGTCATAATTCGAGAGCACCTGCCGTAAACTCGAGAAAATCCAGGAGATTCTCCCCTACAGGCAAAATGAGGCCCTATTTCCACTGACGCATCTAGAGGCTAAGCACACCTAACCTCTGGAACTTCCCAATGGTTCCTTCACACCACTTGCTGCAACTCAAGAAGCTTTCCCCGACATACCCGTCTACACTCAAAGGAAGCACGAGGGTCCCGCCCACATCCAGAGAAGCCCGATCCCCCTCGAGGCTCCAAAGGAGAGATCTTTTAACTGCTTGAATTTCCCGAGTCGAAGACCTTCGTGTTGAGTTCGGACCGGAAACTGAGGATTCCTCTCCAGTGCTGACGTGGATTTTTGGGTACTTCTGGACTCTCCCCAGAGGGAGTCCAGTCCTCGTCTCTGAGTGCCTGGGAAATGCACGTGGGCTTTCCTCCCTAACGGTGGCAGCAGTGTCATGCTACCCGACGGGTGGATCAAGGGATGTGTGGCTTTCCCTGTAGGATTTCCCATGAGGCTTTCCCTCGCGGCTAACACACAGGGCTGTCCCAAGTGCCACCGTGGTGTGAGTCGATCCTCGGCGTGACAGTCAAGGCAGTGCAGGTAAAAGAGTTTCCTTTGGAATGGACTCAGTCCTCTGGGGGACTCTTGGAATGGTGGCACGACCCTGGAGTTCCTCTCGCCTTTCCTGTGGAGAGCGCTTCCTCTTGAGATGCGACGGGAATGCCGGGAATTCTTTCCCGAACAGGCAGGGAAAGGATCCCTCATCTCGAGCTACAAGGAGGAAAAGGGCCTCCTCTGGATGTGCAAGGGACGCTCGTGGTTCCTCTCGAGTGGACAAGGGTATGTCGGGGAACTTCTTGAGTTGCAGCAAGGGTGTTAAGGACCCTATGGAAGTTCCAAAGGTTAGATGTGATTAGCCTCGAGTCGCCTCAGCGGAAATGGGCCTCATCTAGCCTGGAGGGGAGAATCTCCAGGATTTTCTCGATTTGCGGTAGGTGCTCTCGATTTACGACGGGGACAACAGGGACCCTATCTGGTGGCCTCAGGAAAGGGCACTCTCCGTGCGAGTTGCTTATTGGCCTCTCGGGATTCCTCTCCCTTCAATGCTGGGGCCTAAGACCTTTTGTGAAGTCGGGGCCGTAAACTGAGAATTATTCTCCAGTGCTGACATGGATCTTGGGGTACTTCTGGAGTCTCCCCAGGGGAGTCAGTCCTCGTCTCGAGTGGGGGCATGCACGTGCGCTTTCCTCTCGAGCTGTGGCAGCAGTTTCACCCTTCCCTTCGCGTGGATCAAGGGATCTGTGGCTTTCCCTCGAGTATTTCCCACGAGGGTTTCCCACGAGGCTTTCCCACAGGGCTGTCCCACGTGCCACCGTGGTGTGAGTTGATTCTCGGCTTGAAAGTCGAGGCAGTGCAGGGAAAACAGGTTTCCCTGAATGGACTGAGACATCTGGGGGACCCGGGGAAAGGTGGCACGATCCTGGAGTTCCTCTCTCCTTTATCGTGGAAAGTGCCTCTTCTTGAGATGGGACGGGAACGCCAGGAATTCTTTCCCGACCATGCAGGGAAAGGATCACTCCTCTCGAGCTAGGAGGCAAAAACGGGGCTCCTCTGGATGTGGGTGGGACTCTCGTGCTTCCTCTCGAGTGGAGATGGGTATGTCGGGGAACTTCTTGAGTTGCAGCAAGGGTGTGAAGGACCCTTTGGAAGTTCCAGAGGTTAGGTGTGATTATCCTCGATTGCCTCAGCGGAAATTGGCCTCATCTCGCCTGGAGGGAAGAACCTCCTGGATTTTATTGAGTTGCGGCACGTGCTCTCGACTTACGACGGGGACGACAGGGACCCGCTCTGGTGGCCTCAGGAAAGGCCAGTCCCCATGCGAGTTGCTCGGGGGATTCTCGGGATTTCTCTCCCGTCGGTGCCAGGGCCTAAGACCTTGTGTGGAATTGGTGCCGGAACCTGAGGATTCCTGTTCTGTGCTGACATGGATCTTGGGGCACTTCAGGAGTCTCCCCAGGGGAGTCAGTCCTCGTCTCGTTTGGGGGCATGCACGTGCGCTTTGCTCCCGAGCTGTAACAGCAGTGTCACGCTTCCTTTAGCGTGGATCAAGGTATCTGTGGCTTTCCCTCGAGTCTTTCCCTCGAGGCTTTCCCACGAGGCTTTCCCAAGAGGCTTTCCCACAGGGCTGTCCAACGTGCCACTGTAGTGTCAGTCGACCCTCGGCTTGAAAGTCGAGGCAGTGCTGGGAAAACAGTTTTCGCTGGAATGGACGGAGATATCTGGGGGACTCTGGGAATGGTCCACGAACCTGGAGTTCCTCTGGCCTTTACTGTGGAGAGGGCCTCCTCTTGAGATGCGACGGGAACGTCGGGAATTCTTTCCCGACCACGCAGGGAAAGTGTCCCTCCTCTCCAGCTATGAGACGGTAACGGGGCTCCTCTGGATGTGGGAGGGAACTCGTTCTTCCTCTCGAGTGGAGACGGGTATGTCGAGGCACTTTTTGAGTAGCAGCAAGGGTGTGACGGACCCTTTGGAAGTTCCAGAGTTTAGTTGTGATTAGCCTTGAGACGCCTCATTGGAAATGGGCCTCATCATGCCTGGAAGGGAGAACCTCCTGGGTGTTCTCGAGGTGGGGCAGGTGCTCTCGTCATACGACGGGGACCTCAGGGACCCGCTCCGGTGGACTCAGGAAAGGCCAGTCCACATGAATGTTGCTCGGGTGTCTCTCGGAATTTCTCTCCCGTCGATGCTGGAGCCCAAAACTTTGTGTGGAGTCGGTGCTGGAACCTGAGGATTCCTCTCCTGTGCTGACATGGATCTTGGGGTACCCCTGGAGTCTCCCCAGGTGAGTCAGTCCTCGTCTCGAGTGGGGGCATGCAGGTTCAATTTCCTCCCGATCTGTGGAAGCAGTGTCACACTTCCCTTAGCGTGTATCAAGGGATCTGCAGCTTTCCCTCGAGGATTTCCAATGAGGCTTTCCCACGAGGATTTTCCTCAGGGCTGTCCCACGTGCCACCGTGGTGTGAGTCGATCCTCGGCTTGAAAGTCGAGGCAGTGCAGGGAAAACAGGTTTCCCTGGAATTGACAGAGACATCTGGGGGACTCTGGGAATGGTGGAACGACCCTGGAGTTTCTCTCGCCTTTCCTGTGGAGAGGGCCTCCTCCTGAGATGCGACTGGAACGCCGGGAATGCTTTCCAGACCACGCAGGGAAAGGATCCCTCCTCTCGAGCTATGAGGTGGAAACGGTGCTCCTCTGAAAGTGGGTGGGAAGATCTTGATACTCTCGAGTGGAGACGGGTATGTCGGAGAACTTCTTGAGTTGCAGCAAGGGTGTGAAGGACCCTTTGGAAGTTCCAGAGGTTAGGTGTGATTAGCCTCGAGACGCCTAAGCGCAAATGGGCCTCATCTCGCCTTTAAGGACGCCAAGATCCATGTCAGCAATGGAGAGGAATCCTCAGGTTCCGTCACCGACTCCACACAAGGTCTTAGGCCCCGGCATCGACGGGAGAGGAATCCCGAGAGGCCCCCGAGCAACTCGCATGGGGAATGGCCTTTCCTGAGGCCACCAGAGCGGGTCCCTCAGGTCCTCGTCTTAAGTCGAGATCACCTGTCCCAACTCGAAAAAATCCAGGAGGTTCTCCCCTCCAGGCGAGATGAGGCCCATTTCCGCTGAGGCGTCTCCAGGCTAATCACACCTAAACCTCTGGAACTTCCAAAGGGTTCTTCACACCCCTGCTGCAACTCAAGAAGTTCCCCGACATACCCGTCTCCACTCGAGAGGAAGCACGAGAGTCCCGCCCACATCCAGAGGAGCCCCGTTTCCGCCTCACAGCTAGAGAGGAGGTATCCTTTCCCTGCGTGGTCGGGAAAGAATTCCCGGTCTTCCCGTCACAACTCAAGAGGAGGCCCTCTCCACAGGAAAGGTGAGAGGAACTCCAGTGTCGTGCCACCATTCCCAGAGTACCCCAGATATCTCAGTCAATTCCAGGGAAACCTGTTTTCCCTGCACTGCCTTGACTTTCAAGCCGAGGATCGACTCACAGCACGGTGGCACGTGGGACAGCCCTGTGAGAAAGCCTCGTGAGAAAGCCTCATGGGAAAGCCTCGAGGGAAAGCCACTGATCCCTTGATCCACTCGACGGGAAGAACGACACTGCTGGTACAGCTCGGGAGGAAAGCGCTCTTCAATGCCCCCACTCGAATGAGGACTGACTCCCCTGGGGAGACTCCCGAAGAACCCCAAGATCCATGTCAGCACTGGAGAGGAATACTCAGGTTCCAGGACCGACCCACACAAGGTCTTAGGCCCCGGCATCGAAGGGAGAGGAATCCCGAGAGGCCACCGAGCAACTCGCATGGGGACTGGCCTTTCCTGCGGCCACCAGAGCGGGTCCCTGAGGTCCCCGTCGGAAGTCGAGAGCACCTGCCGCAACTCGAGAAAATCCAGGAGGTTCTCCCCTCCAGGCGAGATGAGGCCCATTTCCGCTGAGGCGTCTAGAGGCTAATTGCACCTAACATCTGGAACTTCCAAAAGGTCCTTCACACCCTTTCTGCAACTGAATAAGTTCCCCGACATACTCGCCTCCACGCGAGAGGAAGCACGAGAGTCCCGCGCACATCCAGAGGAGCCCCGATTCCGTCTCATAGCTCGAGAGGAGGGATCCTTTCCCTGCGTGGTCGGGAAAGAATTCCCGGCGTTCCCGTCGCATCTCAAGAGGAGGCGCTCTCCACAGGAAAGTTGAGAGGAACTATAGAGTCTGGCCACCATTCCCAGAGTCCCCCAGTTGTCTCAATCCATTCCCTGCACTACCTCGACTTTCAAGCCGAGGAACGACTCACACAACGGTGACATCAGGGACAGCCCTGTGGGAAAGCCTCGTGGGGAGCCTCCTGGGAAAGCCTCCAGGGAAACCACAGAACCCATGATCCACTCGAATTGAAGCATGACACTGCTGCTACAGCTCGGGAGGAAAGCGGACGGGCATGTCCCCACAGGAGACGAAGACTTACGCCCCTCGGGAGACACCAGAAGTACCCCAAGATCCATGTGAGCACTGGAGAGGAATCCTCAGGTTCCAGCACCGACTTCACACAAGGTCTTAGGCCCCGGCATCGACGGGAGAGGAATCCCGAGAGGTCCACGAAGAACTCACATGGAGGCTGGCCTTTCCTGAGGCCACCAGAGCGGGTCCCTGAGGTCCCCGTCGTAAGTCGAGAGCACCTGCCACAACTTAAGAAAATCCAGGAGGTTCTCCCCTCAAGGCGAGATGAGGCCCATTTCCGCTGAGGCGTTTCGAGGCTAATCACACCTAACCTCTGGAACTTCCAAAGGGTACTTCACACCCTTGCTGCAACTCAAGAAGTTCCCCAACATACCCGTCTACACTCAAGAGGAAGCTCGAGAGTCCCGCCCACATCCAGAGTAGTTCCGCATCCACCTCCTAGCTCGAGAGGAGGAATCCTTTCCCAGCGTGGTCGGGAAAGAATTCCCGGCGTTCCCGTCGCATCTGAAGAGGAGGCTCTCTCCACCGGAAAGGCGAGAGGAACCCCAGGGTCGTGCCATATTCCCAGAGTCCACCAGATGTCTCAGTCCATTCCAGGGAAACCTTTTTTCCCTGCACTGCCTCGACTTTCAAGCTGAGGATCGACTCACATCACGGTGGCACGTGGGACATCCCTGTGGGAAAGCCTCGTGGAAAAGCCTCGTGGGAAAGCCTCGAGGGAAAGCCCCTGATCCATTGATCCACGCGAAGGGATGCGTGACACTGCTGCTACAGCTCGGGAGGAAAGCGCACGTGCATGCCCCCACTCATGACAAGGACTGACTCCGCTGAGGAGACTCCAGAAGTACCCCAAGATCCATGTCAGCACTGGAGAGGAATCCTCAGGTTCTGCCACGGACTCCACACCAGGTCTTAGGCCCCGGCATTGATGGGAGAGGAATCCCGAGAGGCCCACGAGCAACTCGCATGGGGACTGGCCTTTCCTGAGGCCAACAGAGCGGGTGCCTGATGTCCCCGTCGTAAGACGAGAGCACCTGCCGCAACTCGAGAAAATCCAGGAGGTTCTCCCTCCAGGCGATATGAGGCCCATTTCCGCTGAGGCGTCTCGAGGCTAATCACACCTAACCTCTGGAACTTCCAAAGGGTCTTTCAACCCTTGATGCAACTCAAGAAGTTCCCCGACATACCCGTCTCCAGTCGAGAGAAAGCACGAGAGTTCCGCCCACATAAAGAGGAGCTCCGTTTCCACCACCTAGCTCGAGAGGAGGGATCCATTCTCTGCGTGGTCCCGAAAGAATTCCCGGAGTTCCCGTCACATCTCAAGAGGAGGAGATCTCCACAGGAAAGGCGAGAGGAACTCCAGGGTCGTGCCACCATTCCCAGAGTCCCCCTGTTGTCTCAGTCCATTCCAGGGAAAACTGTTTTCCCTGCACTGCCTCCACTTTCAAGCCGAGGATCGACTCACTACATGGTGGCACGTGGGACAGCCCTGTTTGAAAGCCTCGTGGGAAAGCCTCGTGGGAAAGCCTCGTGGGAAAGCGTCGTGGGAAAGCCACAGATCCCTTGATCCACTCCATGGAAAGCATGACACTGCTGCAACAGCTCGGGAGGAAGGCACACTTGCATGCCTCCACTCGAGACGAGTACTGACTCCCCTGGGGATACTCCAGAAGTACCCAAGATCCATGTCACCAATGGAGAGGAATCCTCAGGTTGTGGCACCGAATCCACACAAAATCTTACGCACCGGCATCGACGGTAGAGGAATCCCGCGAGGCCCCCGAGCAACTCGTATGGGGACTGGCCTTTCCTGAGGCCACCAGAGCGGGTCCCTGAGGCCCCCTTCGTAAGTCGAGAGCACCTGTCGCAACTCGAGAAAATCCAGGAGGTTCTCCCTTTCAGGCGAGATGAGGCCCAATTCCACTGAGGCGTCTCGAGTCTAATCACACCTAAACTCTGGAACTTCCAAAGGGTCCTTCACACCCTTGCTGCAACTCAAGAATTTCCCCGACATACCCGTCTCCACTCGAGAGGAAGCACGAGAGTACCGCCCACATCCAGAGGAGCCCCGTTTCCGCCTCCTAGCTAGAGAGGAGGGATTCTTTCCCTGCGTGTTCGGGAAAGAATTCCCGGAGTTCCCGTCGCATCTCAAGAGGAGGCGTTTGCCACAGGAAAGGCGAGAGGAACTCCAGGGTCGTGCCACCATTCCCAGAGTCCTTCAGACGTCTCAGTCCATTCCAGGGAAATCTGTTTTCCCTGCACTGCCTCGACTTTCAAGCCGAGGATCGACTCACACCACGGTGGCACGTGGGACAGCCCTGTGGGAAAGCCTCGTGGGAAAGCCTCATGGGAAAGCCTCGAGGGAAAGCCACAGATCCCTTCATCCACACGAAGGGAAGCGTGACACTGCTGATACAGCTCAGAAGGAAAGCGCACGTGCATGACCCCACTGGAGACGAGGACTGACGCCCATGGGGAGACTCCAGAAGTACCCCAAGGTCGATGTCGGCACTGGAGAGGAATCCTCAGGTTCTGGCTCAGAATCCGCACAATGTCTTAGGCCCCGGCATCGACGGGAGAGGAACCCCGAGAGGCCCCGAGTAACTCGCATGGGGACTGGACTTTCCTGAGGCCACCAGAGCGGGTCCTGAGGTCCCCGTCGTAAGTCGAGAGCACCTGCCGCAACTCGAGAAAATCCACGAGATTCTCCCCTCCAGGCGACATGAGGCCCATATTCACTGAGGCGTCTCGAGGCTAATCACATCTAACATCTGGAACATCCAAAGGGTCTTTCACACCCTTGCTGTAACTCGAGAAGTTCCCCGACATACCCGTCTCCACTCGAGAGGAAGTACGAGAGTTCTGCCCACATCCAGAGGAGCCCCGTTTCCGCCTCCTAGCTCGAGAGGAGGGATCCTTTCCCTGCGTGGTCGGGAAAGAATTCCCGGTGTTCCCGTCGCATCTCAAGAGGAGGCCCTCTCCACAGGAAAGGCGAGAGGAACTCCAGGGGTCGTGACACCATTCCCAGAGTCCCCCAGATGTCTCAGTCCATTCCAGGGAAACCTGTTTTCCCTGCACTGCCACGACTATCAAGCCGAGGATCGACTCACACCACGGTGGGACGTGGGACAGCCCTGTGGGAAAGCCTCGTGGGAAAGCCTCGTGGGAAAACCACAGATCCCTTGATCAACACGATGAGAAGAGCCGACACTGCTGCTAAAGCTCGGGAGGAAAGCGCACGTGCATTTCCCCACACGAGACGAGGACTAACTCCCCTGGGGAGACTCCAGAAGAACCCAAGATCCATGTCAGCACTGGACAGGAATGCCTCAGGTTCCGGCACCGACTCCACACAAGATTTTAGGCCCCGGATCGAAGGGAGAGGAATCCCGAGAGGCCCCCGAGCAACTCGCATGGGAACTGGTCTTTCCTGAGGCCACCAGAGCAGGTCCCTGAGGTCCCCGGCGTAAGTTGAGAGCACCTGCCTCAACTCGAGAAAATCCAGGAGGTTCTCCCCTCCAGGCGAGATGAGGCCCATTTCCTCTGAGACTTCTAGAGACTAAAAATACCTAACCTCTGGAACTTCCCAAGCGTCCTTCACACCGTTGCTGCAAACTCAAGAAGTTCCCCGACATACCCGTCTCCACTCGAGAGGAAGCACGAGAGTTTGGCCCACATCCAGAGGAGCCCCGTTTCCGCCTCCTAGCTCGAGAGGAGGGATCCTTTCCCTCCGTGGAGGGGTAAGAATTCCCCACGTTCCCGTTGCCATCTCCAGAGGAGGCGCTCTCCACAGGAAAGGCGAGAGGAACTACCAGGGTCGTGCCACCATTCCTAGAGTTTCCCCAGATGTCTCAGTCCATTCCAGGGAAACCTGTTTTCCACTGCACTGCCTCGACTTTCAAGCCGAGGATCGACTCACACAACGGTGGCACGTGGGACAGGCCTGTGGGAAAGCCTCGTGGGAAAGCCTCGGGGGAAAGCCTCGAGGGAAAGCCACTGATCCCTTGATCCACGCGAAGGGATGCGTGACACTGCTGCTACAACTCGGGAGGAAAGCGCACGTGCATGCCCCCACTCGAGACGAGGACTGACTCCCCTGGGGAGACTCCAGAAGTACCCCAAGATCCATGTCAGCAGCTGGAGAGGAAATGCTCACGTTCCGGCACCGAATACACACCAGGTCTTAGGCCCCTGCATCGACGGGAGAGGAATCCCGAGAGGCCCCTGAGCAACTCGCATGGGGACTGGCCTTTCCTGAGGCCACCGAGAGCAGGTCCCTGAGGTCCCCGTCAGAAGTCGGAGAGCGCCTGCCGCAACTCGAGAAAATCCAGGAGGTTCTCCCCTCCAGGCGAGATGAGGCCCATTTCCCGCTGAGGCGTCTCGAGGCTAACACCTAACCTCTGGAGACTCCGAAAGGGTCCTTCACACCCTTGCTGCAACTCAACAAGTTCCCCGACATACCCGTCTCCACTCGAGGGGAAGCACGAGAGTCCCGCCCACACCAGAGGAGCCCCGTTTCCGCCTCCTAGCTCGAGAGGAGGGATCCTTTCCCTTCGTGGTCGGGAAAATTTCCGGCGTTCCCGTCACATCTCAAGAGGAGGCGCTCTCCACAGGAAAAGGCGAGAGGAACTCCAGGGTCCTGCCACCATTCCCAGAGTCCCCCAGATGTCTCAGTCCATTTCAGGGAAACCTGTTTTCCATGCGCTGGCCTCGACTTTCAAGCCGAGGATCGACTCACACCACGGTGGCACGTGGGACAGCCCTGTGGAGCCCTCGTGGGAAAGCCTCGTGGGAAAGCCAGATCCCTTGATCCACTCCATGGAAAGCATGACACTGCTGCTACAGCTCGGGAGGAAGGCACACGTGCATGCCCACTCGAGACGAGTACTGACTCCCCTGGGGATACTCCAGAAGTACCCAAGATCCATGTCAGCAATGGAGAGGAATCCTCAGGTTGTGGCACCGACTCCACACAAAATCTTACCCCGGCATCGACGGGAGAGGAATCCCGAGAGGCCCCGAGCAACTCGCATGGGGACTGGCCTTTCCTGAGGCCACCAGAGCGGGTCCCTGAGGTCCCTTCGTAAGTCGAGAGCACCTGTCGTAACTCGAGAAAATCCAGGAGGTTCTCCCCTTCAGGCGAGATGAGGCCCAATTCCGCTGAGGCGTCTCGAGTCTAATCACACCTAAACTCTGGAACTTCCAAAGGGTCCTTCACACCCTTGCTGCAACTCAAGAATTTCCCCGACATACCGTCTCCACTCGAGAGGAAGCACGAGAGTCCGCCCACATCCAGAGGAGACCCGTTTCCGCCTCCTAGCTAGAGAGGATCCTTTCCCTGCGTGTTCGGGAAAGAATTCCGGTTCCCGTCGCATCTCAAGAGGAGGCGTTTTCCACAGGAAAGGCGAGAGGAACTCCAGGGTCGTGCCACCATTCCCAGAGTCCCCCAGATGTCTCAGTCCATTCCAGGGAAACCTGTTTTCCCTGCACTGCCTCGACTTTCAAGCCGAGGATCGACTCACACCACGGTGGCACGTGGGACAGCCCTGTGGAAAGCCTCGTGGGAAAGCCTCGTGGGAAAGCCTCGAGGGAAAGCCACAGATCCCTTGATCCACACGAAGGGAAAGAGTGACACTGCTGATACAGCTCGAAGGAAAGCGCACGTGCATGACCCCACTGGAGACGAGGACTGACGCCCATGGGGAGACTCCAGAAGTACCCCCAAGGTCCATGTCGGCACTGGAGAGGAATCCTCAGGTTCCGGCTCAGACCCTGCACCAATGTCTTAGGCCCCCGCATCGACGGGAGAGGAATCCCGAGAGGCCCCGAGCAACTCGCATGGGGACTGGCTTTCCTGAGGCACCAGAGCGGGTCCCTGAGGTCCCCGTCGTAAGTCGAGAGCACCTGGCCCAACTCGAGAAAATCCAGGAGGTTCTCCCTCCAGCGAGATGAGGCCATTTCCGCTGAGGCGTCTGAGGTAATCACACCTACCTCTTGAAACTTCCAAAGGGTCCTTCACACCCTTGCTGCAACTCAAGAAGTTCCCCGACATTCCCGTCTCCACTCGAGAGGGAAGCACGAGAGTCCCGCCCACATCCAGAGCAGCCCCGTTTCCGCCTCCTAGCTCGAGAGGAGGA
>NW_017213172.1:0-15863 GCF_001704415.2 Capra hircus | reverse complement strand
GAGCAGCATGAAACCCGGGGGGCTTTGTTAGCATAGCGGTTAGGCTGACGGCCGAGTAAAACATGCAATCTGGCTTTGTGGGTCAGAAGTTCCAGTCCGGGCTTGCCTTTTTTGCTTTGAGCGGATGGGGGACCGCAAGGGCGGGGGGCTTAGGCCAGAAAAGTTTCTTTTCCTTTTAGAGTTTTATTGTTAGGGTTAGGGTTAGGGTTAGGGTGCCGGCATCCCCTCAACTTTGTTAGGGTTCAGGTTCAGAGTTCGGGTTACGGGAATCCCCTCCCTTCTTAGGGTTTGGATTCGGGTTCGGGTTAGGGTTCAGGGTTCGGGTTTGGGGTTTGGAGTTCAGGGTTTGGGGTTCCGGGTTCGCGGTTCTCGTTTGGGGTTTGGGGTTCCGATTAGGGGTTCAAGGTTCAGCTTAGGGGTTTGGGGTTTGGGGATCAGGTTATGGGTTCTCGGTTCAGATTAGGGGTTTGCAGTTGGGGTTGGGTTTGAGGATCGGGTTAGGGTTTGGGGTTTGGGCTCGCGGTTTGAGTTTGGGGCTTGGGTTTGGGGTTTGGGGATCAGGTTAGGGGTTCTCGGATTGGTTTAGAGGTTCGCAGTTGGGGTTTGGGGTTTGAGGTTAGGTTAGGGGTTTGGGTTTGAGGTTCACGGTTGGGGTTTGGGGATTTGGGATTCGGGGGGTTTGGGCGCGGTTGGGTTTGGGGTTTGGGTTACGGGGTTCGGGGTTAGATTTGGGGGGTTCGGGTAGGGATTCTCGGTTCGGGTTAGGGGTTGGCAGTTTAGGTTAAGGCTTAGGGGTTTGGGGTTTGGAGTTTGGGATTTGGGTGAGGGGTTCGCGGTTTGGGGTTCCAGTTATGGGTTTGGGGTTTGGGTTGAGGGTTGGGGGTTGGGGATTAGGGGGTTCGGTTTCTGGGTTGACGGTTTGGGTTAGGGATTAGGGGTTTAGGATTTGGGTTTGGGGTTTGGGGATTCGGGTTTGAGGTTCCGATTAGGGGTTGAGTATGTGAGGTTTGTGGTTCGGGGGTCGAGATTTGAGGTTTGGGGTTGGGGTTCAGGGGATTGGGTTCATGGTTTGGGGTTGGGGTTGAGGTGCAGTTTCGAGTTTTGCTGTTCGGGTTAGGAATTAGGGTTGGCAGTTCGGGGTTCGGCTTAGAGGTTTTGGGTGTGCGTTTGGATTTGAGGTTTGGGGTTCCGGTTAGGGGTTTGGGGTTTGGGGTTCGGGTTAGCAGTTTGGAGTTTGGGGGGGGGTTGGGGTTTCGGGGTTTAGGGTTCGGTTTTGGTGTTTGCCGGTTTGGGATTGGGGTTTGGGGGTTCAGGTTAGGGGTTTGCGATTCGGTTAGGGGTTGGGTTCGGGTTCGGGGTGTGGGGTGGGGGTACAGGTTAGGGGTTTGGGTTCAGGGTTTGGGGTTCGGTTTAGGGTGTGCGGTTTGGGTTTGGGTTTGGGGTTCGGCGCTAGTGGTTTGGGTTCGGGGTTGGGTTCTGGATTGGGGTTCGGAGTTATGGATTCGGGGTTTGGGCTACGTGTTTCAGGATTTGCGGTTCGGGGCTTGAGGGTCGGGGTTTGGGTTTGGGTTTAGGGCTCGGTTTAGGGTTTGGGTTAGGGTTAGGGGTTCACGGTACGGGTTAGGTGTTTGGGGTTCGCGAGTTTGGGGATTGGGGGTTAGGGTTTTGAGTTCGGGTAAGGGTTTGGAGTTCCCTGTTCAGGGTTTGGGGTTTGCGGGTTGGGATAGGGGTCAGATTCAGGATATGGGTTTGGGGTTCGGGTCATGTTTGGGTATGTGGTTCCATTGTTTGGGGTTTGAAAGCCCTCCTTGCAGGAGCTAGGTGGCCTCCAGTACGGCAGAGCTCTAGCTCTGCTCAGAGCCCCGATCTGGCAGAGTTCCCGCGCGAGGCTGCTCTGCCGGGGCTAGCCTTGCCCAGACTTGCCTTGCTTTTAGGCTCCTCCCAGGAAGGAGCAGGCGGAGCCTGGGACGCCACTGGCGCCTTCCTGCTCAGCTCCCCCTGCCTTGCCTTTGCACTTAGGTCCCAAGCTCCTTGGAGGGCTTAGGGGGCTGGTGGGTTGCACACTGCCAAGGGCTCCAGCAGTGAGACTCTGTAGGGGAAGGGCAACAGCAGGGCTCCTCCAGCGGTTCTTGGCCGCCCAGATCAGCGCCACACGGAGAGCACCAGGCTCCAGGCCCCTGGCTGGGTTTTCAGCCCCGCACACCCAGAGGCTGATTCCGTGGGTGCCAGAAAGTGTATGACAGACGTAGGTTCCCTAGCACTCTCCTCCCCAGCAGAGACATGTGCAGGTGGTTGGGGCCTGATCCTGCGTGTCTGGGTTCCTGCCCACAGCCCAACTCAGGGGAAGCAGCCCCTGAGGCAAGACCTGCTGGAGGAGCCCTGCGCCCCCGCCTGATAGGCGAGTGCACAGCCAGCAGGAAGCGAGCCTCCTCGGAGAAGAGGAGGCAGCCCAGCCCCGTCAAGTGAAAGCCCTGCTTGCACGGAGCTAAGTGCGCCTCCAGTACGGCAGAGCTCTAGCTCTGCTCAGAGCCCCGATCTGGCAGAGTTCCTGGCGAGGCTGCTCTGCCGGCGAGCCTTGCCAGACTTGCCTTGCTTTTAGGCTCCCTCCCCAGGAAGGAGCAGGCGAGCTGGGAGTCGCCACTGGCGCCTTCCTTGCCTCAGCTCCAATCCTGCCTTGCCTTTGCACTTAGGTCCCAGCTCCTTAAGGAGGCTTAGGGGCTGGTGGGGTTGCACACTGCCAAGGGCTCCAGCAGTGAGAAGCTCTGTCAGAGGGAAGGGAAGGGCAACTGCAGGGCTCCTCCAGCGGTTTCTTGGCCGCCCAGAATCAGCGCCGCACGGAGAGCACCAGGCTCCCAGGGCCCCTGGCTGGGGTTTTCAGCCCCGCACACACGGAGGCTGATTCCTTGGGTGCCCAGAAAGTGTATGACAGACGTAGGTTCCCTAGCACTCTCCTCCCCAGCAGAGACATGTGCAGGTGGTTGGGGCCTGATCCTGCGTGTCTGGGTTCCTGCCCACAGCCCCAACTCAGGGGAAGCAGCCCCTGAGGCAAGACCTGCTGGAGGAGCCCTGCGCCCCGCCTGATAGGCGAGTGCACAGCCAGCAGGGAAGCGAGCCTCCTCGGGGGAAGAGGAGGCAGCCCAGCCCCCGTCAAGCTGAAAGCCCTGCTTGCACGGAGCTAAGTGCGCCTCCAGTACGGCAGAGCTCTAGCTCTGCTCAGAGCCCCGATCTGGCAGAGTTCCTGGCGCCGAGGCTGCTCTGCCGGGGCTAGCCTTGCCAGACTTGCCTTGCTTTTAGGCTCCCTCCCCAGGAAGGAGCAGGCTGCAGGAGCCTCGGACGCCACTGGCGCCTTCCTTGCCTCAGCTCCAATCCTGCCTTGCCTTTGCACTTAGGTCCCAGCCTCCTTGCTTAGGGGCTGGTGGGTTGCACACTGCCAAGGGCTCCAGCAGTGAGAGCTCTGTCAGAGGGAAGGGAAGGGCAACTGCAGGGCTCCTCAGCGGTTGCTTGGCCGCCCAGACAGCGCCGCACGGAGAGCACCAGGCTTCCAGGGCCCCTGGCTGGGGTTTTCATCCCCACACACGGAGGCTGATTCCTTGGGTGCCAGAAAGTGTATGACAGACGTAGGTTCCCTAGCACTCTCCTCCCCAGCAGAGACATGTGCAGGTGGTTGGGGCCTGATCCTGCGTGTCTGGGTTCCGCCCACAGCCCAACTCAGGGGAAGCAGCCCCTGAGGCAAGACCTGCTGGAGGAGCCCTGCGCGCCCGCCTGATAGGCGAGAGCACAGCCAGCAGTGTAGCGAGCCTCCTCGGGAGAAGAGGAGGCAGCCGAGCCCAGTCAAGAGGAAAGCCCTGCTTGCACGGAGCTAAGTGCGCCTCCAGTACGGCAGAGCTCTAGCTCTGCTCAGAGCCCCGATCTGGCAGAGTTCCTGGCGAGGCTGCTCTGCCGGGGGCTAGCCTTGCCCAGACTTGCCTTGCTTTTAGGCTCCCTCCCCAGGAAGGAGCAGGCAGCAGGAGCCTGGGAGACGCCACTGGCGCCTTTCTTGCCTCAGCTCCAATCCTGCCTTGCCTTTGCACTTAGGTCCCAGCCTCCTTAAGGAGAGCTTAGGGGCTGGTGGGTTGCACACTGCCAAGGGCTCAGCAGTGAGAACTCTGTCAGAGGGAAGGGAAGGGCAACTGCAGGGCTCCTCCAGCGGTTGCTTGGCCGCCCAGATCAGCGCCGCACGGAGAGCACCAGGCTCCCAGGGCCCCTGGCTGGGTTTTCAGCCCCGCACACACGGAGGCTGATTCCTTGGGTGCCCAGAAAGTGTATGACAGACGTAGGTTCCCTAGCACTCTCCTCCCCAGCAGAGACATGTGCAGGTGTTTGGGGCCTGATCCTGCGTGTCTGGGTTCCTGCCCACAGCCCCAACTCAGGGGAAGCAGCCCCTGAGGCAAGACCTGCTGGAGGAGCCCTGCGCCCCCGCCTGATAGGCGAGTGCACAGCCAGCAGGGAAGCGAGCCTCCTCGGGGGAAGAGGAGGCAGCAAGCCCCGTCAAGCTGAAATCCCTGCTTGCACGAGCTAAGTGCGACTCCAGTACGGCAGATCTCTAGCTCTGTTCAGAGGCCCGATCTGGCAGAGTTCCTGGCACCAAGATGCTCTGCCGGCGAGCCTTGCCAGACTTGCCTTGCTTTAGGCTCCCTCCCCAGGAAGGAGCAGGCTGTGTGAGGCTCGGAAACGCCACTGGCGCCTTCCTGCTTCAGCTCTATCCTGCCTTGCCTTTGCACTTAGGTCCCAAGCGTCCTTGAGGAGGCTTAGGGGCTGGTGGGTTGCACACTGCCAAGGGCTCCAGCAGTGAAAGCTCTGTCAGAGGGAAGGAAGGGCAACTGCAGGGCTCCTTCAGCGGTTCCTTGGCCGCCCAGAAAGCCGCACGGAGAGCACCAGGCTCCAGGGCCCCTGGCTGGGTTTTCAGCCCCACACTCCCAGAGGCTGATTCCTTGGGTGCCAGAAAGTGTATGACAGACGTAGGTTCCCTAGCACTCTCCTCCCCAGCAGAGACATGTGCAGGTGTTTGGGGCCTGATCCTGCGTGTCTGGGTTCCTGCCCACAGCCCCAACTCAGGGGAAGCAGCCCCTGAGGCAAGACCTGCTGGAGGAGCCCTGCGCCCCGCCTGATAGGCGAGTGCACAGCCAGCAGGAAGCGAGCCTCCTCGGGGAAGAGGAGGCAGCGAGCCCAGTCTGAAAGCCCTGCTTGCACGGAGCTAAGTGCCTCCAGTACGGCAGAGCTCTAGCTCTGCTCAGAGCCCCGATCTGGCAGAGTTTGGCGCGAGGCTGCTCTGCCGGGGCTCGCCTTGCCAGACTTGCCTTGCTTTTAGGCTCCCTCCCAGGAAGGAGCTGCTGAGGAGCCTGGGAGACGCCACTGGCGCCTTCCTTGCCTCAGCTCCAATCCTGCCTTGCCTTTGCACTTAGGTCCCAGCGTCCTTGAGGAGGGCTTAGGGGCTGGTGGGTTGCACACTGCCAAGGGCTCCAGCAGTGAGAAGCTCTGTCAGAGGGAAGGGAAGGGCAACTGCAGGGCTCCTCCAGCGGTTTCTTGCCAGAATCAGCGCCCGCACGGAGAGCACCAGGCTCCAGGGCCCCTGGCTGGGGTTTTTCAGCCCGCACACACGGAGGCTGATTCCTTGGGTGCCCCAGAAAGTGTATGACAGACGTAGGTTCCCTAGCACTCTCCTCCCCAGCAGAGACATGTGCAGGTGTTGGGGATCCTGCGTGTCTGGGTTCCTGCCCACAGCCCCAACTCAGGGGAAGCAGCCCCTGAGGCAAGACCTGCTGGAGGAGCCCTGCGCCCCGCCTGATAGGCGAGAGCACAGCCAGCAGGGTAGCGAGCCTCCTCGGGAGAAGAGGAGGCAGCCGAGCCCAGTCAAGAGGAAAGCCCTGCTTGCACGGAGCTAAGTGCGCCTCCAGTACGGCAGAGCTCTAGCTCTGCTCAGAGCCCCGATCTGGCAGAGTTCCTGGCGCGAGGCTGCTCTGCCGGGGGCTAGCCTTGCCCAGACTTGCCTTGCTTTTAGGCTCCCTCCCCAGGAAGGAGCAGCAGCAGGAGCCTGGGAGACGCCACTGGCGCCTTCCTTGCCTCAGCTCCAATCCTGCCTTGCCTTTGCACTTAGGTCCCAGCCTCCTTAAGGAGGCTTAGGGGCTGGTGGGTTGCACACTGCCAAGGGCTCCAGCAGTGAGAACTCTGTCAGAGGGAAGGAAGGGCAACTGCAGGGCTCCTCCAGCGGGTTCTTGGCCGCCCAGATCAGCGCCGCACACGGAGAGCACCAGGCTCCCAGGGCCCCTGGCTGGGTTTTCAGCCCCGCACACACGGAGGCTGATTCCTTGGGTGCCCAGAAAGTGTATGACAGACGTAGGTTCCCTAGCACTCTCCTCCCCAGCAGAGACATGTGCAGGTGGTTGGGGCCTGATCCTGCGTGTCTGGGTTCCTGCCCACAGCCCCAACTCAGGGGAAGCAGCCCCTGAGGCAAGACCTGCTGGAGGAGCCCTGCGCCCCGCCTGATAGGCGAGAGCACAGCCAGCAGGAAGCGAGCCTCCTCGGGGAAGAGGAGGCAGCCAGCCCGTCAAGAGGAAAGCCCTGCTTGCACGGAGCTAAGTGCGCCTCCAGTACGGCAGAGCTCTAGCTCTGCTCAGAGCCCCGATCTGGCAGAGTTCCTGGCGCGAGGCTGCTCTGCCGGGGGCTAGCCTTGCCCAGACTTGCCTTGCTTTTAGGCTGCCTCTCCAGGAAGGAGCAGGCAGCAGGAGCCTGGGAGTCGCCACTGGCGCCTTTCTTGCCTCAGCTCCAATCCTGCCTTGCCTTTGCACTTAGGTCCCAGTCCTCCTTAAGGAGAGCTTAGGGGCTGGTGGGTTGCACACTGCCAAGGGCTCCAGCAGTGAGAATTCTGTCAGAGGGAAGGGAAGGGCAACTGCAGGGCTCCTCCAGCGGTTGCTTGGCCGCCCAGATTCAGCGCCACACGGAGAGCACCAGGCTCCCAGGGCCCCTGGCTGGGGTTTTCAGCCCCGCACACACGGAGGCTGATTCCTTGGGTGCCCAGAAAGTGTATGACAGACGTAGGTTCCCTAGCACTCTCCTCCCCAGCAGAGACATGTGCAGGTGTTTGGGGCCTGATCCTGCGTGTCTGGGTTCCTGCCCACAGCCCCAACTCAGGGGAAGCAGCCCCTGAGGCAAGACCTGCTGGAGGAGCCCTGCGCCCCCGCCTGATAGGCGAGTGCACAGCCAGCAGGAAGCGAGCCTCCTCGGGGGAAGAGGAGGCAGCAAGTCCCCGTCAAGCTGAAATCCCTGCTTACACGAAGCTAAGTGCGACTCCAGTACGGCAGATCTCTAGCTCTGTTCAGAGGCCCGATCTGGCAGAGTTCCTGGCACCAAGATGCTCTGCCATAGGCGAGCCTTGCGCAGACTTGCCTTGCTTTAAGGCTCCCTCCCCAGGAAGGAGCAGGCTGTGTGAGGCTCGGAAACGCCACTGGCGCCTTCCTGGCTTCAGCTCTACCCCTGCCTTGCCTTTGCACTTAGGTCCCAAGCGTCCTTGAGGAGGGCTTAGGGGCTGGTGGGTTGCACACTGCCAAGGGCTCCAGCAGTGAAAGCTCTGTCAGAGGGAAGCGAAGGGCAACAGCAGGGCTCCTTCAGCGGTTCCTTGGCCGCCCAGACAAAGCTCCGCACGGAGAGCACCAGGTTCCAAGGGCCCCTGGCTGGGTTTTGCATCCCCACACTCCCAGAGGCTGACTCCGTGGGTGCCTAGAAAGTGTGTGAGAGACGTAGGTTCCCTAGCACTCTCCTCCCCAGCAGAGACATGTGCAGGTGGTTGGGGCCTTATCCTGCGTGTCTGGGTTCCCGCCCACAGCCTCAACTCAGGGGAAGCAGCCCCTGAGGCAAGACCTGCTGGAGGAGCCCTGCGCGCCCGCCTGATAGGCGAGAGCACAGCCAGCAGTGTAGCGAGCCTCCTCGGGAGAAGAGGAGGCAGCCGAGCCCAGTCAAGAGGAAAGCCCTGCTTGCACGGAGCTAAGTGGCCTCCAGTACGGCAGAGCTCTAGCTCTGCTCAGAGCCCCGATCTGGCAGAGTTTCTGGCGCGAGGCTGCTCGGCCGGGGCTCGCCTTGCCCAGACTTGCCTTGCTTTTAGGCTCCCTCCCCAGGAAGGAGCTGTCTGAGCGAGCCTGGGAGACGCCACTGGTGCCTTCCTTGCCTCAGCTCCAATCCTGCCTTGCCTTTGCACATAGGTGCCAGGCGTCGTTTGGGAGGGCTTAGGGGTGGTGGGTTGCACACTGCCAAGGGCTTCAGCAGTGAGAGCTCTGTCAGAGGGAAGGGAAGGGCAACTGCAGGGCTCCTCCAGCGGTTTCTAGGCCGCCTAGAATCAGCGCCGCACCGAGAGCACCAGGCTCCCAGGGCCCCTGGCTGGGGTTTTCAGCCCCGCACACACGGAGGCTGATTCCTTGGGTGCCCAGAAAGTGTATGACAGACGTAGGTTCCCTAGCACTCTCCTCCCCAGCAGAGACATGTGCAGGTGGTTGGGGCCTGATCCTGCGTGTCTGGGTTCCTGCCCACAGCCCCAACTCAGGGGAAGCAGCCCCTGAGGCAAGACCTGCTGGAGGAGCCCTGCGCCCCCGCCTGATAGGCGAGTGCACAGCCAGCAGGGAAGCGAGCCTCCTCGGGGAAGAGGAGGCAGCCCAGCCCCGTCAAGTTGAAAGCCCTGCTTGCACGGAGCTAAGTGCGCCTCCAGTACGGCAGAGCTCTAGCTCTGCTCAGAGCCCCGATCTGGCAGAGTTCCTGGCGCGAGGCTGCTCTGCCGGGGGCTAGCCTTGCCCAGACTTGCCTTGCTTTTAGGCTGCCTCTCCAGGAAGGAGCAGGCAGCAGGAGCCTGGGAGTCGCCACTGGCGCCTTTCTTGCCTCAGCTCCAATCCTGCCTTGCCTTTGCACTTAGGTCCCAGTCCTCCTTAAGGAGAGCTTAGGGGCTGGTGGGTTGCACACTGCCAAGGGCTCCAGCAGTGAGAATTCTGTCAGAGGGAAGGGAAGGGCAACTGCAGGGCTCCTCCAGCGGTTGCTTGGCCGCCCAGATTCAGCGCCACACGGAGAGCACCAGGCTCCCAGGGCCCCTGGCTGGGGTTTTCAGCCCCGCACACACGGAGGCTGATTCCTTGGGTGCCCAGAAAGTGTATGACAGACGTAGGTTCCCTAGCACTCTCCTCCCCAGCAGAGACATGTGCAGGTGTTTGGGGCCTGATCCTGCGTGTCTGGGTTCCTGCCCACAGCCCCAACTCAGGGGAAGCAGCCCCTGAGGCAAGACCTGCTGGAGGAGCCCTGCGCCCCCGCCTGATAGGCGAGTGCACAGCCAGCAGGGAAGCGAGCCTCCTCGGGGGAAGAGGAGGCAGCAAGTCCCCGTCAAGCTGAAATCCCTGCTTACACGAAGCTAAGTGCGACTCCAGTACGGCAGATCTCTAGCTCTGTTCAGAGGCCCGATCTGGCAGAGTTCCTGGCACCAAGATGCTCTGCCATAGGCGAGCCTTGCGCAGACTTGCCTTGCTTTAAGGCTCCCTCCCCAGGAAGGAGCAGGCTGTGTGAGGCTCGGAAACGCCACTGGCGCCTTCCTGGCTTCAGCTCTACCCCTGCCTTGCCTTTGCACTTAGGTCCCAAGCGTCCTTGAGGAGGGCTTAGGGGCTGGTGGGTTGCACACTGCCAAGGGCTCCAGCAGTGAAAGCTCTGTCAGAGGGAAGCGAAGGGCAACAGCAGGGCTCCTTCAGCGGTTCCTTGGCCGCCCAGACAAAGCTCCGCACGGAGAGCACCAGGTTCCAAGGGCCCCTGGCTGGGTTTTGCATCCCCACACTCCCAGAGGCTGACTCCGTGGGTGCCTAGAAAGTGTGTGAGAGACGTAGGTTCCCTAGCACTCTCCTCCCCAGCAGAGACATGTGCAGGTGGTTGGGGCCTTATCCTGCGTGTCTGGGTTCCCGCCCACAGCCTCAACTCAGGGGAAGCAGCCCCTGAGGCAAGACCTGCTGGAGGAGCCCTGCGCGCCCGCCTGATAGGCGAGAGCACAGCCAGCAGTGTAGCGAGCCTCCTCGGGAGAAGAGGAGGCAGCCGAGCCCAGTCAAGAGGAAAGCCCTGCTTGCACGGAGCTAAGTGGCCTCCAGTACGGCAGAGCTCTAGCTCTGCTCAGAGCCCCGATCTGGCAGAGTTTCTGGCGCGAGGCTGCTCGGCCGGGGGCTCGCCTTGCCCAGACTTGCCTTGCTTTTAGGCTCCCTCCCCAGGAAGGAGCTGTCTGAGCGAGCCTGGGAGACGCCACTGGTGCCTTCCTTGCCTCAGCTCCAATCCTGCCTTGCCTTTGCACATAGGTGCCAGGCGTCGTTGGGGAGGGCTTAGGGGGTGGTGGGTTGCACACTGCCAAGGGCTTCAGCAGTGAGAGCTCTGTCAGAGGGAAGGGAAGGGCAACTGCAGGGCTCCTCCAGCGGTTTCTAGGCCGCCTAGAATCAGCGCCGCACCGAGAGCACCAGGCTCCCAGGGCCCCTGGCTGGGGTTTTCAGCCCCGCACACACGGAGGCTGATTCCTTGGGTGCCCAGAAAGTGTATGACAGACGTAGGTTCCCTAGCACTCTCCTCCCCAGCAGAGACATGTGCAGGTGTTTGGGGCCTGATCCTGCGTGTCTGGGTTCCTGCCCACAGCCCCAACTCAGGGGAAGCAGCCCCTGAGGCAAGACCTGCTGGAGGAGCCCTGCGCCCCCGCCTGATAGGCGAGTGCACAGCCAGCAGGGAAGCGAGCCTCCTCGGGGAAGAGGAGGCAGCCAGCCCCGTCAAGTTGAAAGCCCTGCTTGCACGGAGCTAAGTGCGCCTCCAGTACGGCAGAGCTCTAGCTCTGCTCAGAGCCCCGATCTGGCAGAGTTCCTGGCGCGAGGCTGCTCTGCCGGGGCTAGCCTTGCCCAGACTTGCCTTGCTTTTAGGCTGCCTCTCCAGGAAGGAGCAGGCAGCAGGAGCCTGGGAGTCGCCACTGGCGCCTTTCTTGCCTCAGCTCCAATCCTGCCTTGCCTTTGCACTTAGGTCCCAGTCCTCCTTAAGGAGAGCTTAGGGGCTGGTGGGTTGCACACTGCCAAGGGCTCCAGCAGTGAGAATTCTGTCAGAGGGAAGGGAAGGGCAACTGCAGGGCTCCTCCAGCGGTTGCTTGGCCGCCCAGACAGCGCCACACGGAGAGCACCAGGCTCCCAGGGCCCCTGGCTGGGGTTTTCAGCCCCGCACACACGGAGGCTGATTCCTTGGGTGCCCAGAAAGTGTATGACAGACGTAGGTTCCCTAGCACTCTCCTCCCCAGCAGAGACATGTGCAGGTGTTTGGGGCCTGATCCTGCGTGTCTGGGTTCCTGCCCACAGCCCCAACTCAGGGGAAGCAGCCCCTGAGGCAAGACCTGCTGGAGGAGCCCTGCGCCCCGCCTGATAGGCGAGTGCACAGCCAGCAGGGAAGCGAGCCTCCTCGGGGGAAGAGGAGGCAGCAAGTCCCCGTCAAGCTGAAATCCCTGCTTACACGAAGCTAAGTGCGACTCCAGTACGGCAGATCTCTAGCTCTGTTCAGAGGCCCGATCTGGCAGAGTTCCTGGCACCAAGATGCTCTGCCATAGGCGAGCCTTGCGCAGACTTGCCTTGCTTTAAGGCTCCCTCCCCAGGAAGGAGCAGGCTGTGTGAGGCTCGGAAACGCCACTGGCGCCTTCCTGGCTTCAGCTCTACCCCTGCCTTGCCTTTGCACTTAGGTCCCAAGCGTCCTTGAGGAGGGCTTAGGGGCTGGTGGGTTGCACACTGCCAAGGGCTCCAGCAGTGAAAGCTCTGTCAGAGGGAAGCGAAGGGCAACAGCAGGGCTCCTTCAGCGGTTCCTTGGCCGCCCAGACAAAGCTCCGCACGGAGAGCACCAGGTTCCAAGGGCCCCTGGCTGGGTTTTGCATCCCCACACTCCCAGAGGCTGACTCCGTGGGTGCCTAGAAAGTGTGTGAGAGACGTAGGTTCCCTAGCACTCTCCTCCCCAGCAGAGACATGTGCAGGTGGTTGGGGCCTTATCCTGCGTGTCTGGGTTCCCGCCCACAGCCTCAACTCAGGGGAAGCAGCCCCTGAGGCAAGACCTGCTGGAGGAGCCCTGCGCGCCCGCCTGATAGGCGAGAGCACAGCCAGCAGTGTAGCGAGCCTCCTCGGGAGAAGAGGAGGCAGCCGAGCCCAGTCAAGAGGAAAGCCCTGCTTGCACGGAGCTAAGTGCGCCTCCAGTACGGCAGAGCTCTAGCTCTGCTCAGAGCCCCGATCTGGCAGAGTTTCTGGCGCGAGGCTGCTCGGCCGGGGGCTCGCCTTGCCCAGACTTGCCTTGCTTTTAGGCTCCCTCCCCAGGAAGGAGCTGTCTGAGCGAGCCTGGAGACGCCACTGGTGCCTTCCTTGCCTCAGCTCCAATCCTGCCTTGCCTTTGCACTAGGTGCCAGGCGTCGTTGGGGAGGGCTTAGGGGGTGGTGGGTTGCACACTGCCAAGGGCTTCAGCAGTGAGAAGCTCTGTCAGAGGGAAGGGAAGGGCAACTGCAGGGCTCCTCCAGCGGTTTCTAGGCCGCCTAGAATCAGCGCCGCACCGAGAGCACCAGGCTCCCAGGGCCCCTGGCTGGGTTTTCAGCCCCGCACACACGGAGGCTGATTCCTTGGGTGCCAGAAAGTGTATGACAGACGTAGGTTCCCTAGCACTCTCCTCCCCAGCAGAGACATGTGCAGGGTTTGGGGCCTGATCCTGCGTGTCTGGGTTCCTGCCCACAGCCCCAACTCAGGGGAAGCAGCCCCTGAGGCAAGACCTGCTGGAGGAGCCCTGCGCCCCGCCTGATAGGCGAGAGCACAGCCAGCAGGAAGCGAGCCTCCTCGGGAGAAGAGGAGGCAGCCAGCCCAGTCAAGAGAAAGCCCTGCTTGCACGGAGCTAAGTGCGCCTCCAGTACGGCAGAGCTCTAGCTCTGCTCAGAGCCCCGATCTGGCAGAGTTCCTGGCGCGAGGCTGCTCTGCCGGGGGCTAGCCTTGCCCAGACTTGCCTTGCTTTTAGGCCCTCCCAGGAAGGAGCAGGCAGCAGGAGCCTGGGAGACGCCACTGGCGCCTTTCTTGCCTCAGCTCCAATCCTGCCTTGCCTTTGCACTTAGGTCCCAGTCCTCCTTAAGGAGGCTTAGGGGCTGGTGGGTTGCACACTGCCAAGGGCTCAGCAGTGAGACTCTGTCAGAGGGAAGGGAAGGGCAACTGCAGGGCTCCTCCAGCGGTTCTGGCCGCCCAGATCAGCGCCACACGGAGAGCACCAGGCTCCCAGGGCCCCTGGCTGGGGTTTTCAGCCCCGCACACACGGAGGCTGATTCCTTGGGTGCCCAGAAAGTGTATGACAGACGTAGGTTCCCTAGCACTCTCCTCCCCAGCAGAGACATGTGCAGGTGGTTGGGGCCTGATCCTGCGTGTCTGGGTTCCTGCCCACAGCCCCAACTCAGGGGAAGCAGCCCCTGAGGCAAGACCTGCTGGAGGAGCCCTGCGCCCCGCCTGATAGGCGAGTGCACAGCCAGCAGGGAAGCGAGCCTCCTCGGGGAAGAGGAGGCAGCCCAGCCCCGTCAAGTTGAAAGCCCTGCTTGCACGGAGCTAAGTGCGCCTCCAGTACGGCAGAGCTCTAGCTCTGCTCAGAGCCCCGATCTGGCAGAGTTCCTGGCGCGAGGCTGCTCTGCCGGGGGCTAGCCTTGCCCAGACTTGCCTTGCTTTTAGGCTGCCTCTCCAGGAAGGAGCAGGCAGCAGGAGCCTGGGAGTCGCCACTGGCGCCTTTCTTGCCTCAGCTCCAATCCTGCCTTGCCTTTGCACTTAGGTCCCAGTCCTCCTTAAGGAGAGCTTAGGGGCTGGTGGGTTGCACACTGCCAAGGGCTCCAGCAGTGAGAATTCTGTCAGAGGGAAGGGAAGGGCAACTGCAGGGCTCCTCCAGCGGTTGCTTGGCCGCCCAGATTCAGCGCCACACGGAGAGCACCAGGCTCCCAGGGCCCCTGGCTGGGGTTTTCAGCCCCGCACACACGGAGGCTGATTCCTTGGGTGCCCAGAAAGTGTATGACAGACGTAGGTTCCCTAGCACTCTCCTCCCCAGCAGAGACATGTGCAGGTGTTTGGGGCCTGATCCTGCGTGTCTGGGTTCCTGCCCACAGCCCCAACTCAGGGGAAGCAGCCCCTGAGGCAAGACCTGCTGGAGGAGCCCTGCGCCCCCGCCTGATAGGCGAGTGCACAGCCAGCAGGGAAGCGAGCCTCCTCGGGGGAAGAGGAGGCAGCAAGTCCCCGTCAAGCTGAAATCCCTGCTTACACGAAGCTAAGTGCGACTCCAGTACGGCAGATCTCTAGCTCTGTTCAGAGGCCCGATCTGGCAGAGTTCCTGGCACCAAGATGCTCTGCCATAGGCGAGCCTTGCGCAGACTTGCCTTGCTTTAAGGCTCCCTCCCCAGGAAGGAGCAGGCTGTGTGAGGCTCGGAAACGCCACTGGCGCCTTCCTGGCTTCAGCTCTACCCCTGCCTTGCCTTTGCACTTAGGTCCCAAGCGTCCTTGAGGAGGGCTTAGGGGCTGGTGGGTTGCACACTGCCAAGGGCTCCAGCAGTGAAAGCTCTGTCAGAGGGAAGCGAAGGGCAACAGCAGGGCTCCTTCAGCGGTTCCTTGGCCGCCCAGACAAAGCTCCGCACGGAGAGCACCAGGTTCCAAGGGCCCCTGGCTGGGTTTTGCATCCCCACACTCCCAGAGGCTGACTCCGTGGGTGCCTAGAAAGTGTGTGAGAGACGTAGGTTCCCTAGCACTCTCCTCCCCAGCAGAGACATGTGCAGGTGGTTGGGGCCTTATCCTGCGTGTCTGGGTTCCCGCCCACAGCCTCAACTCAGGGGAAGCAGCCCCTGAGGCAAGACCTGCTGGAGGAGCCCTGCGCGCCCGCCTGATAGGCGAGAGCACAGCCAGCAGTGTAGCGAGCCTCCTCGGGAGAAGAGGAGGCAGCCGAGCCCAGTCAAGAGGAAAGCCCTGCTTGCACGGAGCTAAGGGCCTCCAGTACGGCAGAGCTCTAGCTCTGCTCAGAGCCCCGATCTGGCAGAGTTTCTGGCGCGAGGCTGCTCGGCCGGGGGCTCGCCTTGCCCAGACTTGCCTTGCTTTTAGGCTCCCTCCCAGGAAGGAGCTGTCTGAGCGAGCCTGGGAGACGCCACTGGTGCCTTCCTTGCCTCAGCTCCAATCCTGCCTTGCCTTTGCACTTAGGTCCAGCGTCCTTGGGAGGGCTTAGGGGCTGGTGGGTTGCACACTGCCAAGGGCTCCAGCAGTGAAAGCTCTGTCAGAGGGAAGGGAAGGGCAACAGCAGGGCTCCTTCAGCGGTTCCTTGGCCGCCCAGAAAGCTCCGCACGGAGAGCACCAGGTTCCAAGGGCCCCTGGCTGGGTTTTGCATCCCCCACACACGGAGGCTGACTCCGTGGGTGCCTAGAAAGTGTGTGAGAGACGTAGGTTCCCTAGCACTCTCCTCCCCAGCAGAGACATGTGCAGGTGGTTGGGGCCTATCCTGCGTGTCTGGGTTCCGCCCACAGCCCCAACTCAGGGGAAGCAGCCCTGAGGCAAGACCTGCTGGAGGAGCCCTGCGCGCCCGCCTGATAGGCGAGAGCACAGCCAGCAGTGTAGCGAGCCTCCTCGGGAGAAGAGGAGGCAGCCGAGCCCAGTCAAGAGGAAAGCCCTGCTTGCACCTGCTAAGTGGGCCTCCAGTACGGCAGAGCTCTAGCTCTGCTCAGAGCCCCGATCTGGCAGAGTTTCTGGCGCGAGGCTGCTCGGCGGGGCTCGCCTTGCCCAGACTTGCCTTGCTTTTAGGCTCCCTCCCCAGGAAGGAGCTGTCTGAGCGAGCCTGGG
>NW_017213171.1:0-25423 GCF_001704415.2 Capra hircus | reverse complement strand
CAAAAAGACAACAAAGAAGTGTTGATGTGGATGCAGGGAGAAGGGAACCCTTGCTCTGTTGTGGGAATGTAAATTGGTACAACAATTGTTGCTGGCTGAAATCTTGGCTTTCTCTGCAGTCGAGCTGAATAAAAAATAATACAGAGTGTGGGGAAATAAAAAGGTGACTTTCATTTCAGTTGGCAGAGAGGGGAACCCAGTGCGCCCATGCCTCAAGAACTGTGCCCCCCACCATGAAGTCTAGGGGCTTATACAAGATGAGGGCTCACAGTCAGGGGTCGGCGATGAGGAACAAAGGTTTAAGATCTTGTCTCCTTCCTCTTCCATTGTTTAAAAAGCAGTCTTGGGCTGTCAGTAACCAGTAATTAAGTCTGGCAGTTTGGTGGCTCTGGAGCCTTCTTTATGGTATGTAGAAAAGAACTACAAAAGGGAGGAGATAATAGCTGTGAAATGTAGCTCCTACAGAGTCGGGGCAGAAAAAGCAAACTCAGTTACAGACATGCAGAGCTTGGAGCCGTTAAAGTAAAACAACTAGGAACGTTCAGGCCTGCTCACTGTTCTCTTTATCTTCTTTGTTCTCAGGGATGGGAAAGAAAAAACTCATTCCTCTTTCTCCTTTTCACTGCAACATTATGGAAAACAGTATGGAAGTGCCTTGAAAAATTAAAAACAGCACTACTGTATAATCCAGCAATTCTACTCCTGGGTATTTATCCAACAAAAATGAAAACACTAATTTGAAAACATATATGAATCCCTGTGTTCACTGTGGGATTTCCTGATGGCTTGGTGGTAAGGAGTCTGCCTGCCAATACAAGAGACGGGTGTTCATTCAATCTCTGGTCCAGGAAGATCCCCTGGAGATGGAAATGGCCACCCACTCCAGGATTCTTGCCTTGGGAAATCCCATGGACAGAGAGGAGCCTGGCAGGCTCCAGTACACGGGGTCACAAAAGAGTCAGACACAACTTAGCAGCAGCTAAACAACAACAACATGTTCACTGCCGCATTATTTACGATAGCCACTATACGGAAGCAACCCAAGGGTCCACTGATAAAGGAATAGATGAAGAAGTGGTAGGAATTCACTGGTGTTGCAGTGGCTAAGACTCCGCACTTTTACCGCCAAGGGCTTGGGTTCAATTCTTGACCAGGAAGCTAAGATCCTGCAAGCCGTACAGCATGGCCAAAAAGAAGAAGTGGTATACACACACACACACAGAGACACACGCACGCACACAGACACACGCACGCACACACACTGGAATACTTCTTAGCCATAAGAGAGAATGGAATCTTGCCGATAGAACTAGACGATAATACCGTGAAATTAAATTTGACTTAATCCTAAGTGAAACAAGTCAGACAAAGACAAACTCTGTTATGCTTTCACTTACACGTGGAATCTAGAAGATGAAACAAATGAAGAAACATAAGAAAAGAGAATCAGAGTCATAGATACAGAGAACAAACAGGCAGTCGCCCGAGGGGGTAAAATGTGAGAGGAAGAGAGGAACAGGTGAGGGACAGTAAGAGGTAAAAAATGAATCACAGGCATGGAAGGTGCAATGTGGAGAGCAGAGTCCATAACTAGTAATGTCTTTGTAGGGTGACATACTGTAACTAGATCATTTTGAAAAGTATAGAAATAGAGAGTCACTGGGTTGTGCACCAGGAACAAACACAATGCTGTAGTTCAATTACACTTCAGAAACAAACTCATGGGGAAAGAGATTAGGTGAGTGGCTGCCAGAGGCTGGAAAAGAGGAATTGGATGAAAGTGACCAAAAGGTACAAACTCCCAGTTTCAAAAGAAATAAGTGCTAGGGGTATAAAGTACAGCAAGGTATATAAAATTAACAACGCTGTATGTTACACATGAAGATTGGGAATTGAGTAAATCCTAAGCATTCTTATCATAAGGAAAAATTTTTTTCTTTCATTTTGTGTCTGTATGAGATGATGGATGTTCACTAAACTTATTGTGATAATTGTTTCATGATGTATGTAAGTCAGATCGTTATGCTGTACACCGTAAGCAGTGCTGTCTGTATGTCAACTACATCTCAATAACTGGAAGGAAAAAAGTCATAATTTTCACTTTTTTTGAAAAGTTTCCTTTTTTTTTTGGCTGCACAGCATGCAGGATCTTTGTTCCCCACCCCGGTATCAAACTCTTGCCCCCTGCAGTGAAAGTGCAGAATCTTAACCACTGTACGGCCAGGGAAGTCCCTGAAAATTATCCTTTAACACTATTAATATGAGGTGAAAACTATAGAGTCAGAGATGGGCAGTGGCATACCATTCTAGAGAATTTCAGCATTTATTCCCTTGCTTTTCATTTTATTTTAAAAATTTTGTATATTTACTCACTTTTGCTGTGCTGGGTCTTGTCGCCTGGAGGGCTTTTCTCTAGCTGTGGTGAGCAGGGGTTACTCTCTAGTTGTGACATGCAGGATCCTCATTGCGGTGACTTCTCTTGTTGTGGGGCATGGGCTGCAGGGTGTCTGGGCTTCAGCAGTTGTGTCCTGGGCTCTAGCACAGGCTCTAGCTCAGCTCAGTAGCATGTGGGCAGCATCAGAAGCATGTGGGATCTTCTCGGATCAGGGAGAGAACGCTTGTCTCCTGCACTGGCCAGTGGATTCTTTACCACTGAACCACCAGGGAAGCCCTATTCCCTTGTTTTTTTTTTTGTTTTTAAGGAGAAATTCACATAAAATTAACCTTTTTAAAGTGTACAATTTAGTTGCGTTTAGTACCTTCACAATGTTGTATAATCACCACTCTATCTAGTTCCAAGCATTTTCATCACCCTCAAAGGAAAACTCACACCTATTAAGCAGTCATTCCCCCTTCTTCTCTCCCCCCAGCCCCTGGCAACCACATCTGCTCTCTGTCTCTATGGATTTACCTTTTCTGAATTTCCAGTATAAGTAGAATCCTACAACATGTGACATTTTTGTGCCTGGCTTCTTTCACCTAGCATAATGTTTCGAGCTAATGTAGCTTGTGTCAGTACTTCATTTCTTCTTATAGCTGCATATCCATTGTGTGTGTATATCACAATCTGTTTATTCATTCATCCATTGGTGAAAGTGTGGGCTGTTTCCACCTTCTGGTTATAGTAAATAGCGTTATTATGAATATGCATATTCATATCTCAGCTTGAATGCCAGTTTTTTTTTTAAATTCTTTTAGAATTAGAATATATTTAGGAGTAGAATTGCTGAGTCATAAGGTAATTCTATTTTTAACTTCTTAAGAAACCACCAAACTGTTTTCCAACAGCAGTTGCCCCATTTTACATTCCCGCGGGCAGCCTACAACGGTTCCAATTTCTCTGCATCCTTGCCCACACGCAGATGAACCTTGAAGACATTATGCTAAGTGAAATAAGACAGTCAAAAAGACAAATCCTCCAAGATTCTACTTATATGAAACAGCTAAAGCAGTCAGGTTCACAGAAACAAAAAGTAGAATGGAGGTTGCCAGAGCTGGGGAATATTAGTGTTTGTTGGATATAGAGCTTTAGTTTGCAAGATGAGAAAGTGCTGGAAGTTGGTTGTACAACAGTGACTATACTTAGCACTACCCACTCCAGTGTTCTTGCCTGGAGAATCCCAGGGGCGGGGCCGCTTGTGCGCTGGTGTCTATGGGGTCACACAGAGTCGGACACAACTGAAGCGACTTAGCAGCAGCAGCAGCAGCAACTGAACCGTGGTGCCTAAAAATGGTCAATTTTATTATATGTTTGTTGTTTTGTTTTTATTTTTAACACGATGTGGAAAAAAAGAGTTGTCTACCCAGGGTAAAGTGTAACCAACAGAAGCCACTCATGTCCCTGAGAAGCCTCGTGATCCCCTGTCTTTCACCCATCTTCTCCGTGATTCCGGAGGGTCACGCCCTTTAGTGCATGGGCACCTTAATAGGTGAGGTCAAATTCTGTTCTTGGAAAGAAAACTTAGGAACCTTGTAATGTCTCTGAAGCTTACTCACCAGGTGTGTCAGCATGATTGGCAGCCTTTCTGCCTTGGAGGCATCTGATAAAAATCTTGGGCCTGATTCAATGTATCATGGGCCTGATTCAATGACAGCAGAGTCTGACCTGCAGAGCGAGAAAGCTTGGATCTGGCATGTTCTCTCCCTCCTCCTTCCACCCACGTTGCAGAGTTGGGTTCCAATGGCCAGAACCCAGCAGGCCTGGGCAAGGTGTAGTTGACCCCACTGCGCACCAGGCTTGGGAAGTCTTGTGTCCACCTCTAGACCCCTGCACCAGGAGTGCTGCCTGTGTGGAGGGCTGGGTGCAAGCCGGGACCTGTTAATTACTCCTTCCTTATCTAGGCCTGGAATGGGGATGACCCAGAGCTGTTTCCTGCCTTCCTGCCCCTCCTCCCAATCAAACAGTGCACACACACCTTGGTAGCAGCCTCGCTTTGTGTCCTCTGAGACATGTGCAGGTACTCTAATGCGATATACAGTTCCTAAGGAAACCCCCATTCTATAACATAGCATATAAATAAAGTACAGAGCTTAAGAGGAAAACAGGGTTGAGGCGGACCGCCAGCAATTTTAACCTCTGAACACAAACAAAAGCAAATGCAGTCTAAAAGACAACGCCCTGAGTAAATCTTTACTGTTGTTTGTACCCAGCAGGCCACAGGGTGCTTGCTTGCTCCTTTAAAATGAGGGTCCTTAGGTGGTTTGCTTCTAGTAGAGAGCTGTTTCATCACAATTTAAAATCTGATTGAAAATCCATGGTGGTCCAGTGCTTAGGACTCGATGCTTTCACTATCTGGGACCTGTGTCCAACCCCCTAGTTGGAGAACGAAAATTCCACAAGCTGCCCAGCTCAGGCAAAAAGTCAAGCATCTGATTTTGACTGTAATCAATTAAAGCAAACAAACCAATATATCAGTTCAGTTCAGTCACTCAGTGGTGTCCGACTCTGCAACCCCATGGACTCCAGCATGCCAGGCTTCCCTGTCCATCACCAACTCCCAGAGCTTGCTCAAACTCATGTCCATCAAATCGGTGATGCCATGCAACCATCTCATCCTCTGTCATCCCCTTCTCCTCCTGCCTTCCATCTGTTCCAGCATTAGGGTCTTTTCCAATGAGTCAGTTCTTCATATCAGGTGGCCAAAGTATTGGAGTTTCAGCTTCAGCATCAGTTCTTCCAATGAATGTTTAGGACTGCTTTCCTTTAGGATGGACTGGTTTGATCTCCTTGAAGTCCCAGGGACTCTCAAGAGTCTTCTCCAACACCACAGTTCAAAAGCATCAATTCTTTGGCACTCAGCTTTCCTTATAGTCCAACTCACATCCATACATGACTACTGGGAAAAACCATAGCTTTGACTATATGGACCTTTGCTGGCAAAGTAATGTCTCTGCTTTTTAATATGCTGTCTAGGTGGTCATAGCTTTTCTTCCAAGGAGTAAGCATCTTTTAGTTTCATGCCTGCAGTCACCATCTGCAGGGATTTTGGAGCCCCCAAAATAAAGCCTCTCACTGTTTCCATTGTTTCCTCATCTATTTGCTATGAAGTGATGGGACCGTTTGCCATGATTTTCATTTTTTGAATGTTGAGTTTTAAACCAGCTTTTTCACTCTCCTCTTTCACTTTCAGCAAGAGTCTTTTTAGTTCCCCTTCACTTTCTGCCATAAGGGTAGTGTCATCTGCATATCTGAAGTTATTGATATTTCTCCCAGCAATCTTGATTCCAACCTGTGCCTCATCCAGCCTTCATCCAGCCAGCACATCCATTTTGCATGATGTTACTCTGCCTATAAGTTAAATAATCAGGGTGACAATATACAGCCTTGATGTACTTCTTTCCCAGTTTGGAACCAGTCTGTTGTTTGGAACCATGTTTGGAACCATGTCCAATTCTAACTGTTGCTTCTTGACATGCATACAGATTTCTCAAGAGGCAGGTAAGGTGGTCTGGTATTCCCATCTCTTGAAGAATTTTCCAGTTTGTTGTGATCCACACAGTCAAAGGCTTTCGTGTAGTCATTGATGAAGAAGTAGATGTTTTTCTGGAAATCTCTTATGTTTTCTTTTTCTACGATCCAATGGATGTTGGCAATTTGATCTCTGGTTTCTCTGCCTGTTCTAAATCCAGCATGAACATCTGGAAGTTCACAGTTCATGTACTGTTGAAGCCTGGATTGGAGAATTTTGAGCATTACTTTGCTAGTGTGTGAGATGAGTGGCAGTTGTATGGTAGTTTGAACATTCTTTGGCATTGCCTTTCTTTGGGATTGGAATGAATACTAACCTTTTCCAGTCCTGTGGCCACTGCTGAATTTTCAAATTTGCTGGCATATTGAGTGCAGCACTTTCACAGCATCATCTTTTAGGGTTTGAAATAGCTCCACTGGAATTCCATCACCTCCACTAGCTTTGTATGTAGTGATGCTTCCTAAGGCCCACTTGACTTCAGGATGTCTGGCTTTAGGTCAGTGATCACACCATCGTGGTTATCTGGGTCATGAAGATATTTTTTCTATAGCTCTTCTGTGTATTCTTGCCACCTCTTCTTAATATCTTCTGCTGCTGTTAGGCCCATACCATTTCTGTCCTTTCTTGTGCCCATCTTTGCATGAAATGTTCCCTTGGTATCTATAATTTTCTTGAAGAGATCTCTAGTCTTTCCCGTTCTAACTGTTTTCCTCTATTTCTTTGCATTGATCACTGAGGAAGGCTTCCTTATCTCTCCTTGCTATTCTTTGGAACTCTGCATTCACATGGGTATATCTCCTTTTCTCCTTTGCCTTTAGCTTCTCTTCTTTCTCCTCCACAGACAGCCATTTTGCCTTTTTGCATTTCTTTTTCTTGGGGATGGTCTTGATCATTGCCTCCTGTACAATGTCACAAACCTCTGTCCATAGTTCTTCAGGTACTCTATCAGATCTAATTCTTTGAATATATTTGTCACTTCCACTGTTTAATCGTGAGGGATTTGATTTAGGTCATACCTGAATGGTCTAGTAGTTTTCCCTAGTTTCTTCAATTTAAGTCTGAATTTTGCATAAGGTGTTCATGATCTGAGCCACAGTCTGCTCCCAGTCTTATTTTTGCTGACTGTATAGAGCTTCTCCATCTTCAGCTGCAAAGAATATACTCAATCTGATTTTGGTATTAACCAACTGGTGATGTCCATGTGCAGATTAGTCTCTTGTGTTGTTGGAAGAGAATGTTTGCTATGACCAACGCGTCTCTTTGAAAACTCTGTTAGCCTTTGCCCTGCTTCATTCTGTATTCCAAGGCCAAACTTGCCTGTTACTCCAGGTGTCTCTTGACTTCCTACTTTTGCATTCCAGTCCCCTTATAATATAAAGGACATCTTTTTGGGTGTTAGTTCTAGAAGGTCTTGTAGGTCTGCATAAAATTGTTCAACTTCAGCTTCTTCAGCGTTACTAGTTGGGGCATAGACTTGGATTACTGTGATATTGAGTGGTTTGCCTTGGAAAAAACAGAGATCATTCTGTCGTTTTTGAGATTGCACCCAAGTACTGGACTTCAGACTCTTTTGTTGACTATGTGGACTACTCCATTTCTTCTAAGGGATTCTTGCCCACAGTATATTCAGATATATGAATAATTATAATTCAGATATAATGGTCATGTGAATCAAATTTGCCCTTTCCAGTCCATTTTAGTTCACTGATTCCTAAAATGTCGATGTTCACTCTTGCCATCTCCTGTTTTCCCACTTCCAATTTGCCTTGATTCATGAACATAACATTCCAGGTTCTTATGCAATGTTCTAAAGGAGATCAGCCCTGGGTGTTCTTTGGAAGGAGTGATGCTAAAGCTGAAACTCCAGTACTTTGGCCACCTCATTCGAAAAGGAAAAGACTCATTGGAAAAGACTCTGATGCTGGGAGGGATTGGGGGCAGGAGGAAAAGGGGACGACAGAGGATGAGATGGCTGGATGGCATCACCGACTCGATGGACTTGAGTTTGAGTGAACTCAGGGAGTTGATGATGGACAAGGAGGCCTGGCGTGCTGCAATTCATGGGGTTGCAAAGAGTTGGACACGACTGAGCGACTGAACTGAACTGATGCAGTATTGTTCTTCATAGTATTGGAGTGCATTTCCACCACCAGTCACATACACAGCTGGGAGTTTTTTATGCTTTTGCTCTGTTTCTTCATTCTTTCTGGAATTATTTCTCCACTCTTCTCCAGTAACATGTTGGGCACCTACCGACCTGGGAAGTTCATTTTTCAGTGCATATCTTTTGCCTTTTCATAGTGTTCATGGGGTTCTCAAGGCAAGAATACTAAATTGGTTTGCCATTCCCTTCTCCAGTGGGCCAAGTTTTGTCAGAACTCTCCAATGACCCATCAGTCTTGTGTGGGCCTACAAGGCATGGCTCATAGTTTCAGTGAGTTAAACAAGGCTGTGGTCCATGTGATCAGTTTGATTAGTTTTCTGTTATTGTGGTTTACATTCTCTCTGCCCTCTGACAGATAAGGATAAGAGGCTTATGGAAGCTTCCTGATAGGAGAGACTTGACTGTGGGGGAAACTGGGTCTTGTTCTGGTGGGCAAGGCTGTGCTCAGTAAATCTTTAATTCAACTGTCTGTTGGTGAGTGGGGCTGTGTTCCCTCCCTGCCGTTTAACCTGAGACCCAACTATGGTGGAGACGATGAAGATAACGGTGACCTCCATCACAAGGTCCTCCCCACACTCTGCTGCACTCGGTGCCCGACCCTGCAGCAGGCCACCACTGACCCACGGCTTCGCTGAAGAACCCTGGACACTCACAGGCAAGTCTGGGTTGGTCTTCGTTGGGGTCGCTGCTCCTTTCTCCTGGGTCCTGGTGTGCACGAGACACAGGAGTCTGTTTCCCTAGTCCTGTGTAAGTTCGTCTGCTCAGTGGCTCTCTGGTGGGGTTAATGGCGGCCTCCTCCAAGAGGACGTATGCCACACCGAGGTCTGCTGCACCCAGAGCCCCTGCCCCTGTGGCAGGCCACTTCTGACCCATACCTCCACAGGAGACACTCACTCAAAGGCAGGTCTGGCTCAGTCTTGGTGGGGTCTCTGGATCCTGGTGCGCACAAGATTTTGTTTGAGCCCTGCTAGCATCTGAGCTTCCCTCATAGCTCAGTTGCTAAAGAACCCACCTGCAATGCAGGAGACATTGTTACGATTCCTGGGTTGGGAAGATCCACTGGAGAAGGGATAGGTTACCCACTCCAGTATTCTTGGGCTTCCCTGATGGCTCAGCTGGGAATGAATCTGCCTGCAACATGGGAGTGAAGTGAAGAAGTCGCTCAGTCATGTCCGACTCTTTGCGACCCCATAGACTGCAGCCTGCCAGGCTCCTCTGTCCATGGGATTTTCCAGGCAATAGTACTGGAGTAGATTGCCATTTCCTGCTCCAGGGGATCTTCCCAACCCAGGGCTCGAACCCAGGTCTCCTGCATTGTAGACAGACGCTTTACCGTCTGAGCCACCAGGAAAGTCGTGAGAGACCTGGGTTCAATCCCAGAGTTGGGAAGATCCCCTGGAGAAGGGAAAGGCTACCCACTCCAGTATTCTGGCCTTGAGAATTCCATGGACCATATAGACCATGTGGTTGCAAAGAGTCAGACATGACTGAGCAACTGTCACTTTCAGAGTGTCTCTGCGGGGTATGGAATCTGATTCTAAATGTGATTTCACCCCTCCTACTGTCAATGCTGTAAAGAGCAATATTGCATAGGAACCTGGAATGTCAGGTCCATGAATCAAGGCAAATTAGAAGTGGTCAAACAAGAGATGGCAAGGGTGAACGTTGACATTCTAGGAATCAGCAAACTAAAATGGACTGGAGTGGGTGAATTTAACTCAGATGACCATTATATCTACTAGTGAGGGCAGGAATCCCTCAGAAGAAATGGAGTAGCCATCATGGTCAACAAAACAGTCCGAAATGCAGTACTTGGATGCAATCTCTAAAACGACAGAATGATCTCTGTTCATTCCCAAGGCAAACCATTCAATATCACAGTAATCCAAGTCTATGCCCCAACAAGTAACGGTGAAGAAACTGAATTTGAACAGTTCTATGAAGACCTACAAGACCTTTTAGAACTAACACCCAAAAAAGATGTCCTTTTCATTATAGGGGACTGGAATGCAAAAGTAGGAAGTCAAGAAACACCTGGAGTAACAGGCAAATTTGGCCTTGGAATGTGGAATGAAGCAGGGCAAAGACTAATAGAGTTTTGCCAAGAAAACGCACTGGTCATAGCAAACACCCTCTTCCAACAACACAAGAGAAGACTCTACACATGGACATCACCAGATGGTCAACACCAAAATCAGACTGATTATATTCTTTGCAGCCAAAGATGGAGAAGCTCTATACAGTCAACGAAAACAAGACCAGGAGGTGGCTTAGATCATGAACTCCTTATTGCCAAATTCAGACTCAAATTGAAGAATGTAGGGAAAACCGCTAGACCATTCAGGTATGACCTAAATCAAATCCCTTATGATTATACAGTGGAAGTGAGAAATAGATTTAAGGGTCTAGATCTGATAGATAGAGTGCCTGATGAACTATGGAATGAGGTTCGTGACATTGTACAGGAGACAGGGATCAAGACCATCCCCATGGAAAAGAAATGCAAAAAAGCAAAATGGCTGTCTGGGGAGGGCTTACAAATAGCTGTGAAAAGACGAGAGGCAAAAAGCAAAGGAGAAAAGCAAAGATATAAGCATCTGAATGCAGAGTTCCAAAGAATAGCAAGAAGAGATAAGAAAGCCTTCTTCAGTGATCAATGCAAAGAAAAAGAGGAAAAGAACAGAATGGGAAAGACTAGAGATCTCTTCAAGAAAATTAGAGATACCAAGGCAACATTTCATGCAAAGATGCGCTCGATAAAGGACAGAAATGGTCTGGACCTACCAGAAGCAGAAGATATTAAGAAGAGGTGGAAAGAATACACAGAAGAACTGTACAAAAAAGATCTTCACGACCTAGATAATCATGATGATGTGATCACTAATCTAGAGCCAGACATCTTGGAATGTGAAGTCAAGTGGGCCTTAGAAAGCATCACTACGAACAAAGCTAGTGGAGGTGATGGAATTCCAGTTGAGCTGTTTCAAATTCTGAGAGATGATGCTGTGAAAGTGCTGTACTCAATATGCCAGCAAATTTGGAAAACTCAGCAGTGGCCACAGGACTGCAAAAGGTCAGTTTTCATTCCAATCCCAAAGAAAGGCAATGCCAAAGAATGCTCAAACTACCGCCCAACTGCACTCATCTCACATGCTAGTAAAGTAATGCTCAAAATTCTCCAAGCCAGGCTTCAGCAATACGTGAACCGTGAACTCCCTGATGTTTAGTTGGTTTTAGAAAAGGCAGAGGAACCAGAGGTCAAATTGCCAACATCTGCTGGATCATGGAAAAAGCAAGAGAGTTCCAGAAAAACATCTATTTCTGCTTTAATGACTATCCCAAAGCCTTTGACCGTGTGGATCACAATAAACTGTGGAAAATTCTTCAAGAGATGGGAATACCAGACCACCTAACCTGCCTCTTGAGAAATCTGTATGCAGGTCAGGGAGCAACAGTTAGAACTGGACATGGAACAACAGACTGGTTCCAAATAGGAAAAGGAGTACATCAAGGCTGTATATTGTCACCCTCCTTATTTAACTTCTATGCAGAGTACATCATGAGAAACGCTGGACTGGAAGAAACACAAGCTGGCATCAAGATTGCTGGGAGAAATATCAATAACCTCAGATATGCAGATGACACCATCCTTATGGCAGAAAGTGAAGAGGAGCTAAAAAGCCTCTTGATGAAAGTGAAAGAGGAGAGCAAAAAAGTTGGCTTAAAGCTCAACATTCAGAAAACAAAGATCATGGCATCTGGTCCCATCACTTCATGGGAAATAGACGGGGAAACAGTGTCAACAGTGTCAGACTTTATTTGTTTGGGCTCCAAAATCACTGCAGATGGTGACTGCAGCCACAAAATTAAAAGACACTTACTCCTTGGAAGAAAAGTTATGACCAACCTAGACAGCAAATTCAAAAGCAGAGAGATTACTTTGCCAACTAAGGTCCATCTAGTCAAGGCTATGGTTTTTCCTGTGGTCATGTATGGATGTGAGAATTGCACTGTGAAGAAGGCTGAGCGCTGAAGAATTGATGCTTTTGAACTGCGGTGTTGGAGAAGATTCTTGAGAGTCCCTTGGACTACAAGGAGATCAAACCAGTCCATTCTGAAGGAGATCAGCCCTGGGATTTCTTTGGAAGGAATGATGCTAAAGCTGAAGCTCCAGTACTTTGGCAAAGTCATGTGAAGAGTTGACTCATTGGAAAAGACTCTGATGCTGGGAGGGATTAGGGGCAGGAGGAGGAAGGGACGACCAAGGATGAGATGGCTGGATGGCATCACAGACTCGATGGACGTGAATCTGAGTGAACTCCGGCAGTTGGTGATGGACGGGGAGGCCTGGCATGCTGCGATTCATGGGGTCGCAAAGAGTCAGACACGACTGAGTGACTGAACTGAACTGAACTGTCTTGCTGAGGCTCTTCTTTGACCTTGGACATGGGTATCTTTTTTTGGTGGGATCCAACATTCTCCTGTTGATGATTGTTCATTAGCGAGTTGTAATTTTGGAGTTCTCAACAGGAGAAAATGAGCGCATGTCCTTCTACTTTGCCATCTTGAAAGCAAAAACCCATTTGTTTATACACACATATATATACATAAGCTTATACATATATGTATACATAGGCATATATATATATACACACAGGTGTGTATATATATATATAGGCTTATATATGTGGCAACCCACTACCGCACTCTTGCCTGGAGAATCCCTTGGACAGAGGAGCCTGGTGGGCTACAGTCCACAGGGTTGCAGAGTCAGTCACGACTGAGCGGCTGACACATACACGCACATATATATAGGCTTCCCAGGTGGCCCTAGTGGTAAAGAATCCACTTGCCAATGCAGGAAACCTAAGAGACACGGGCTCAGTTTCTGGATCAGGAAGATCCCTTGGAGGAAGGTGTTGCAACCTCCTCAAATATTCTTGCCTGAAGAATCCCATGGACAGAGGAGCCTGGCAGGCTACAGTCCATAGCTCGCAAAGAGTCGGACACGACTGAGTGTTCACTTTTCACTAGGGAACCTACAGCAGTCTCTGCAATAAAGGCCCACAACAAAACTTTAAATACTCCAGAACATTCCTAGTAGAGATGACATCAGCACTGTTCTGCAGCCCTGGTATTGTCGTCTGATCTCAGAATGATGCCTAAAACTCAGCCTCTGCACTAGCGCTGAATCTCAGAGACAGAGTTCTGAGTGAAGTAGAAAACAATAGCTTTATTGCTTTGCCAGGCAAAGAGGGACAGAGAGGACTCTTGCCCTTCACAAACTGTGTCCCAGCCCCAGAGCACTGGATGATGAGCTTTACAGCAATAGTTCAAGGAGGGGATTGCTGATAAAATTAGAGTGTGTGCCTAAACTCCTTTAAACTAGTCTCTGGTAATCTGATGGGTTTCTGTGGTTCCTTTAATCTAGAGAGCTTCTCTGGAATGAAGAATGCTGACATCTTCCATTTGTTGTGGAGTTTGGGTTCTACAAAGAGTTTAAAGATATCATTATGTGTATCCCTTGAGGCAGAAGCAGGACCCTACCCCAAGGCTGTATTGTTATTTGTTGGCTGTTTCTCTTGTCTCTACTTTCCCTCCCTTCCCAGATTAGCAACAGCTCAGTTCTACCCTTTGGGACTCAGGGAAAGTCATGGAGGTTGGAGTCTGTTCCTTACAAACAAGAAATGGGGTACACAGAAAGGCTTTTGTGCCCAGGAGCTGCACAGGGTCCTGTTCAGTTTCAAGAATAGCCCAGGGATTTGCCACCCTGCTGCGTGATGCTAATTCAACATCTCACATCTTGGTTACATTTTCGCATATAAACTTTTTCTTTTTAATTTCTGAAAAGCTTCATTTTCAGAAAGACCATTTTTATTTTTTGTTTGTATTACAACAGTAATACAAAGATCCTCTTAATTCCCTTTGGTGTCAGTCATCAAGTTTTGTCAATTTCCATCCTAAATCTCTCTCAAATGCATGTATTTCTCTAATCTCTGCCACCCTACAGTTCAAGCAACTGGCATCTCTGCCTGTGTCTGTGCTCAGTCACTTCAGTCATGTCTGACTCTTTGCAGACCTATGGACTGTAGCCTGCCAGACTTCTCTGTCCATGGAATGCTCCAGGCAAGAATACCAGAGTGGGTTGCCATTTCCTCCTCCAGGGGATCTACCTGACCCAGGGATTGAAACTGAGTCTCTTGTGTCTCCTGCATTGGCAGGTGGATTCTTGATCACTGGTGCCACCCGGGAAAGCCCATCTTTTGCCTGTTCAACAGCAAAGAATGAATCTCTCTTCTCTTCCCCAAGTCCACTGGTCTCTTGTTTCCGCATCACTTCTCTTCTAGGCAGCCACAGTGAGCTTTTAAAAACACAGCTCTGATCACCCTCCCTCCTCTCATGCCTTTTCTCTTCTCCTAGAACAAAAACCAAGCTCTCTCAGCCGGGCTCTAAGTCTGGCCCTACCCACTTCCCCAGCCTCCTTCTTCATTCACTCTTCCTGTCTGATGCTCTTCAGCTATACTGACCTTGCCATTTCTCTTCTACCACAGGGCCTTGGCATTTACTGTTCCTTATCTGGAAGGATCTCTCCACCACCCCATCGCCGTCTCATCCCCCTTTGGTTTGCTGTTGTTCAGCTGCCAAGTTGTGTCCGACTCTTTGGGACCTCATGGACTGCAGCACACCAGGCTTTCCTGTCCTCCATTACTTCCCAGAGCCTGCTCAAATTCACATCCATTGAGTCAGTGATGCCATCCAACCATCTCATCCTCTGTCACCCCTTCTTTTCCTCCCCTCAATCTTTCCCAGCATCAGGGTCTTTTCCAACGTGTCGGCTCTTCACATCAGGTGGCCAAAATGTTGGTGCTTCAGCTTCAGCACTGGTCTAGTCATCTTTCTTTCCCACTTCAGCTCAAGCTCACTTTTTTAGGGAAGACTTCCCTGACCAGCTCCCCAACCCTTCTTGAGAGCTCTTTTATAGTTACAAATTCATCAAGTGTTTTACCAGACTAAATTCTGCCTTCCCCACTAGATTCTTAGCCACATGATATATTTACACTTTATATTAATGATGCTTAATAATAATATGTGTTAATAATAATGATGTGGGAATGAGATCTGGGTCCCAAATTCTCTTGTCAGAATTCTCGGCAAACAAGTATTCTTAGCAAACACTTTCTCCATTGTGAGAGATTAGAGAGTACCTAGTCTAGAGAAAAGGACCCCAAAATTAGTTTTGAGGTCCTTTTCTGGATAAAATCCTAATATAATTTCCCTGTAATGAATCAAACTGTATGGAAGGTGGAGAAGAGAAAATCGGGAAAGACCTGGCAGGGCTTGAGTCTGGCCACTTTTCCCTTTTACTTTATTTATTTTTTAAAATTAATGTCTATTGGAGTGTGGTTGATTTACAATGTTGTCTTAGTTTCTGCTGAAAAGCAAAGTGAATCACTTATACATATATCCATCTTTTTTAGATTCTTTTCCCATATAGGTCATTACAGAGTGCTGCAAGCTTCCTGTGCTATACGATAGGTTCTTTTATTTATCTCCTTTTTGCTTTAAAAATGATTCTTTGGCTTCTTCATCAGAGGTAGTTTCAAGCACAGGTCAGTTTCTTGGAAACATTAGTACGTGTTCCCAGGACACGCCTTGGTCTGCTATGTGCTATTAGGCAAAATGTCCTTGGGTTAGTCAGCGTTGTTTATTATTGTCATTTTAAGCCCCAAGACAAAATCGGATTTCAATCGGTAGTTTCCCTTCCTAGTTCATAAGGAGAGGAGAGCAGGGTGGGAGAGCAAGGGCCAGTGATGTAAAGAAGACACTCCCCTCCTCCCAGCTCCCCGACACCACCCCTCCACCTTCCCCCCAAGCCCCACCCCACGCCTCCGTCTCCTTCTCCCAATCCCGGTTTTCAGCTCTCGCCGGTGATAAACATGGAAAGTTCAGTAAACCACAGACACTTGCAGAGGGCCATCTGAGGCCACACAGCAGGGACAGTCCCCGCCTTGGACCAGGGGGCCAGTCCGCGTTCTGATTCCCCATTATCCGTGGACGCCCAAAGGACCGCCCTCCTCCACGGGCCTGAAGGGTCCTGAGGATCCCAGGCTGCTGGGCCCGGGGCGGGGCGGGGGGCGGGAAGGACCTGCCAGGGGACAGACACAGACGACCTGAGCGGGGACAATCCTGTTCCAGGCCCTCCGGGGTCCCCAGATGCCCTCGAGGGTCCTGGGCTGAAGAGGCTCCAGACAGACCCCACCCCCACCCCAACCCCCCACCCCCAACCCCCACCGCCCCCCCAGCTCGTTCTCCCGGCTTGCGCGCTGGGCTCCCGGCGTTGAGGCGTTGGTGAGGGGCGTTGAGGCGTTGGTGAGGGGCGTTGAGGCGTTGGTGAGAGGCATTGAGGCGTTGGTGAGCTGGGCTCCTGCCGCTGAGGCGTTGGTGACGCCGCCGTTGAGGCGTTGAGACGTTGGTGAGAGGCGTTGAGGCATTGGTGAGAGGTGTTGAGACGTTGGTGAGAGGCGTTGAGACGTTGGTGAGAGGCGTTGAGACGTTGGTGAGAGGCGTTGAGGCCTTGGTGAGCTGGGCTCCCGCCGCTGAGGCGTTGGTGACGCCGCCGTGGCGGTGCCTGCCTGAGGCCTACGGAGCAGGCCCCCCAACCCCACCCCATCCGGGGTCTGCACCGCTGTCTCCGCCGCCACCCCAACTCCAGGTGGGAGGTCAGGGCCGCAGGAAGAGGAGAGGTCTGTGTCCCCTCTCTCAGTTGTCAGCTACCCGCCGGCCCGCAGGGGGCCAAGTAGAAGCTTTGGGCCAAGAAGCCGTTCTCTTGATTTCTTCTGGGGCTGGCAATGACCCATGATGGCAAACTTCTGACATTGCTTTCGTTTTCCCCAACCTGTCCCCTTTCTTCACTCTCCCCTCCCCATCTGCCCCCAACTAAAGTGCATTTTCTTGGGAGAATTTTTCAAAACTCTTTTGAAATAATTGGAAACCTCTGGTCTTGCCAAACCTGAGTTGGAAATCATTGTATTAGAGCTGTGACCCAGAAGGGAAAACACAAAAAGTGAGGTTAGAGAGAGAAAATGGTCAATGCCCACCTCCCCACTTCCCCCCAGTACACCCCACGCAGATGTTAATGGGGAAGCAGGGACCACATACACACACATGGTCACTTTCCTCTGCAGCCTCCCACACAGAGGGACCTGAGCACAATTCCCCAGCTTGCCACTGATGCCAAGAACAGTGCCTGACACACAGTGGGCCCCCAGTTAACTGTTACTTGAAGGTAAACCAGGTCATGTGCCTATATTAACTGTGGGGTTTGTGCCACAGCAAATAAAACAGGGAATACACCCTGTAAGGGTGAAAACGTTATGAGGCTTTGCTCTGGATTTTGGCTGCTTAACCTGGTGTGCCCCCATGATGGCTGAACACATGCTGAGCGCAGGAGGCCAACAATGGCCTGGCCATGAGTGAGGACCCAGACGAGCAGCTGTGACTCACTTTCCCTGCCCTGCAGATAAAGGGATTTGAAATATTTACTGCTTTTGCAATAGTGACGATTACACAGAAAATCGCATCCCTTGGCCACCCTGAGTTCCTTAAAAAGAAAAATAAGAAACTTTCCGAGAAAAGTGTTGCATGGTAATTTGGGCAAAAGCCGAGTCTCCAGCAGAGAGACTTGGCTGCAGGATTTCTGGCAGGGATCTCTTCTGAGAAGCCACTAATGACCCCATCTCTTACCCCTGTGTTACCTGGAGTATTGTAGGGTCAGTGGCACCTGTTGCTTCCCATGTGTTTGTGACAGAAATAACCCTTCCAGTCACTCATCATGAGTCTGACTTTTGCAGTAAGAAAATACCGCAGACTGTCCCAATCAGGAAGGCACGGTGCCTACAGTCCCTGGGGGGTGCCCACTTGCTGAGCTAGACCCCAGACAGCTCCTTTCAAAAGAAGAAGTGAAAACAAGGCAAACGTCTGGGTTCCCGAAAGGGTTATTCTGCCTTAGACTGCCCATAAAAATGCTATTGGCTGTTACCTGGCTCGGCCAAAGTACATCCAGAATGTCTTCTCTCGCCATTCAGTGCATTTGGTATTTTGGCTGAAAGGAAACAAGCAGAACTCGACTTCCAGGGCAAAGATGGAGCCGCAAGATCCAGTCAAGAGGGAAGGGGTAAGTGTGCTGTCAGGGAGGCAGTGAGGAGCAGCCCCATCACAGGACCTGTTCAGCATTGCTGGGGGATGCTCTTCAAAGCCGTGTGCATTGGGGGACCTCCCCCTCAGAGTTCACCCAACAGCTGGACTTTACAGGGACTAGAGAGAAGCGAGATTTAGAGACTTTTAGGTTTAAAGGTTCTTTGGGAAGCATTCTTCTGGAACAGCTTTTCAAAGTAGTTAGAGCAGAATTGATGGGACTCAAAAGGATTAATTTAGCACAACTTCCTTAAGAAGTTTAGGTGAAGGGCTTCTGAAATCAGCAACAATATCCTTACCCATGGCCCCTGAGAGATTTTTTTGATTTGATTTTGTCTTCTGGACATTTTCATTAACCTTTTCAGCAGGTAAATCAGCTAAGCCAGTATGCAAAGAAGATAGAAAGGATGTTGAAGGATTTGAATGTAACTCAGCTTGGTAGCAGAGATTTCCTACCTTTTCTTTAGAGACAAAAGATTTTTCTGGACTTCTCTCGAAGTGTGCTGCTGTATAATTGCTATTGTTATTTTTGATTGTCTCTTTCTGTACTTTTGATTATCTTTCGATTGAAGAAAATGCATAGGGACAGAAAGGTAACATAAAATTACTGACACTTTTAAGAAGTTTGCATTTTATTCATTGCAACAGCATCTGCTTATATTGATGGGAGTAGATACATATCTGTGCAAATTGCTATTTATTCATAAATATGAGACCCTTGCCATGGGCAAGTTGGACACATGTTCTCGAGTTAATAGATTAAAGCGGGTTTGGAAGGTAGAAATGCCTGAGATTCATTTCTGCTCCAGCCTATTCTAGCTGTGGTAACTTGGGCAAGTTATTTAACTACTTTGTGCCTCTGTTTTCTCATCTATAAAGTGGGAATGATAGCCTTGCCACTCACAGAGGGCTGCTGAAACAACTCAATGAGATAATGCATGTAAATTACCTGGCACCGAGTAGATCCCCCATACATATTATTCTTTAAATTAATTTATTTTTGGCTGTACTGGGTCTTCGTTGCTGCACACAGGCCCTCTCTAGTTGCAGTGAGCAGGGGCTACTCTTCGTTGAGGTGCACAGGCTTCTCCTTGAAGTGGCTTCTCTTGTGAAGCACGGGTTCTAGGCACACAAGCTTCAGGAATTGTGGTGTGTGGGCTCAGTAGTTGCATCACATAGGCTTAGTTGCTCCTCGGCATGGGGGATCTTCCCGGATCAGGGATCAAATCCGTGTCCTCTGCATTGATAGGCAGTTTCCCACCCACTGTCCCACCAGGGAAGTCCCCATGTTATTATTTTTTGATCATCCTTTAAAGCAGGGTGCTACTGACGTTCGGAGCTAGGTGGTTCTTTGCTGTGGGGCCGGGGAGGGGGTTTGTGGTTTCTGACCTGGGTGTTGTAGGTTGTTTAGCATCATCTCTGGTGTCTACTCACCAGATGCCAGTCTCACCCTCGCCCATGAGATTTCCTGCTTTAGAAATCAGTGTGTCACTCCACAGGGATTGTCTTGTGGACCTCACGGTAACAAGACCGTGTTAGGTCAAATGTTATCTCTTCTATTTTACGGAGAAGAGACTGTGAGATAACAAGAACTTGGGGATTAGGGGATCAGGGGAAGCCCTGGTCCTTTCTGTGCCGTCTCTTCAGTGAGTACTGTGCCACCCAACTGTGTCCCCAGGTGCGGCTGCAAAATAACAGAAATGCCCCACGTGGTGGTCCCTGAAAATGAACGATGCATTTTGAAAGGAGGTGATTAAACGGTTACATACAAAAACATAAGGGCTGATCATAGTCACCTGCTCCTGCAATCCCCCCCAGGAAGGAGGCCTCCTCCAGGTCCATCCTGGGGGATGCATGCTGCTCCCCTTCCAGGCTCCTGAGGGCAGACCTAGTCCTTTGGTAAATACGTACTGGGGGACATCAAAACAGAACTATACTGGTGGTGGCTGTGAAAAAGAACCTGCAAGTCACAGCAAAGCTGAGGGGGCATTTAGGAGCTGAGGAGAAGTGGGGGGGCAGTGAGTGAGGCCACAGAGTCTGGGCTGCCACTGGGGGTGGGTGTGCGGGCGCTGCTGGGCTGGTGGGAAGGGCCCAGCTCTCTTTGTCCCTGGTGGCTGTGCATGTGACCACAACCTGACTGGCCTTTGGGTTCCTCACCTGTAAAGAGAAAAGACACAAATTTGGTGTGCCTCAAGACTTCCCACGGGGAAAAAGAGATTCTTGGGCTGAAAGACAAAATAAAATGGATTATAAAAATAAAATGCCAGAATGCTTTGGAAGATGAAAGCAGAGTGTTTTTGTGGCATGCCGCCACCACCAACTAGTTGAGTGTCATTGAGCACGTAACTTCCCTCTGATTTGCATCGTTAATAATTAATATTGATAGCAAACCTCTGATGTAATGTGTAACGCTTGTAGTGTGTACCACAAGTCAGCTGTGGGTCTGAGCGTTTCACATGTATGAACTCATTTATTCCCCCACATCCATCCTGTGAGGATGGCAGTATCATCATCCCCATTTTACAGATGAAGGAACAGAGAAGTGTAGGAGCTGGCCCAAGGCCACACAGCCAGCAGCAAGAAAGGCAGCTGTGAACTCCCACAGAGACAGGGCACCTCCAGTTTGTCTGTCTCTCCTCCCCTCAGCACTCAGACCTCAAGGAATGTTTGTGAAATTTTGGATTCATTCCATAGTGTGATAAAGTGACTTACTGTGTTAATAATTCATAGGAACTCTTATTTTCCGGGATATTTTTGTTCTGACTGGAGATGCCTGACAAGCAAAAGTCTTAGGCTAAGAGTGTCTCTCTGATGGTAGAAAAGAAATTGGGGCCAAATTCCTAAGAGGGATGGTTTGGGTGGGGCCTTCTTCCCAGAGACCTGGAATCACACCCTCTCAGAAGGCTTGCCCTGAGAGTGGCTGTCCTACTAGAGTTTCAAAATGTCCTCACCGTCATGAAAAACAGGAAGCCAGCTTACTGTGGGCATGAGGGAAGTGACCCCTAGCTTTTCTCTAAAGCACAAATCACAGCTCTCCCTGGGCTTGGACAACAGCCCCGTCTCATGTCTTGAGGGTGTTGAGCCACTTTTAATTTTTTTTGGCTGTGCTGGGTCTTGGAGCTTTTCTCTAGTTGCAGCAAGTGAGGCTACTCTTTGCTGCAATGCACAGGCTTCTCTTTGTAGGGGCTTCTCGTTGCGGAGCACAGTCTCTAGGGCACACGGGCTTCAGTAGCTGTGGCACGTGGGTTCAGTTGCCCTGAAGCATGTGAAATCTTCCCAGGCCAGGGATCGAAGCTGTGTCCCCTGCATTGACAGGCAGATTCTTAACCACTGGACAACCAGGGAAGTCCACCACAATCAATTGTACACGATTTTCATCACCTTCAAAAGAAACTCCGTACCTATTGGCAGTCACTCTGCATTTCCCCCATCTCCTCCTCTTCTCCTCAACCCTGGGCAGTCGCTGATTGATCTCTGTCTCCGTGGGTCTGTCCATTCTGGACATTTCACACGGATTGAACCAGGTGATCTGTGACTGGCTTCTTTCACGTAGCCCATTTTATAGGTCTGTTCACTTTGTAGGCAGTAACAGTGCTTCATTCCTTTTCAAGGACATGTAATACTTCATTGAATAGTCATTCAATTCAATTCCACGTTTTCTTATCAGTTCATCAGTTCATGAACATTTGGGTTGTTTCTACTTTTTGAGTATGGTAAAAATGCTGCTATGACCATTTGTGATCAAGTTTGTGGGAACATATGTTTTCATTCTCTTTGGTATAAACCTAGGAGTGGATTTGCTGGGTCGTATACTTAACTCTACATTTAACTGTTTGAAGAACTGTTGGACTGTTTTCCAAAGTGGCTCCACCATTTTACATTCCCCCAGCAATGTGAGAGGGTTCTAATGTTCTCAACGTCCTTGTCAACATGTATTATCTGTTTTGTTGGCTTTAATCATCCTAATGGGTGAGCAGCAGTATCACATTGTGGGCTTGATTTTCGTTTTTCTCACAGAGTACCAAATCCTTTGATTTTGCTTCCTAAAATAATCCTCAAAGCTGGCACCTCTTGCCCCTGCCTCCAGTCACTCCCCTACCCAAAGCCCCACCCTCTCTCAGTCACTTTCCTGACTTCCCCTTTTTAACCACTTCCATGGATTTTCTACATAAACCTTGCTACAGTTCTAGTTTAATTATTAAGTACTTAAAAAAAAAATGTCTTCCCCATTGGACCACAGTCTTCTTGGGGGCAGGCATTTTGCTCAGCATTCTGTAGGTGGTGCCTGGCTCATAGTTGGCTGTTGATAAATATTTGTTTAATGCATTGTCCATGAAAAATTGATCAACAATCAATCTAAGAAAGACATGGAAATTTTTATTCACACCAGCTTGAGGATTATAACCTGGGAAACAACCTTTCAGAGAGCTCTGGGGACTTTTCCTCCTGTTAGAAGTCAAAGCACAATTATGTAATTTCTGAGACAGAGAGTTATATACGTCAAAGTCACATATTGATGGTTTACATAGCCTAGCAAGGCAAGTAGAGAGCTATTGTGACATCTTATAGGATTGAAGAAGGAATGTTATCGCCTAAGGTTTTATCTTGCTGGGGCCACGAGGAAATTGCTTTTTTTCTTTTTTTTTAAAATTTATCTATTTAGGAGTAGGGCATTCCTGTGTTTTCTAAGGGGACCTAGTTAATGTGTAACACAGATGCACAATCTACCCTAAAAGGGAGGAGATAGTGACCCAAAGCAATGAAAGAAAATTTTACCTTAAATTTTTCTTTTCCTGCCTTAAGAATAATTCTGTTTCATCCAAAGGAAGGAATTTGGACCAGCAAAGTCAGTGAGGACTTACCAGAATGTCCTTGCTTTTTCCCCAGTGGGTGAGCTCTGATTCACAAGGGTCCCTAGAATGTGACTGTGGCCTGAATTCAAGGACGAAGCCAGGGACTAGAAGTTGAATCATGTGCTCCAGGCTTAGACAGCCTGAGATCCTTCTGATGAGTTTTACTAGATCTTGTAAAAGCAGTCAGGGAGCTGTCTAGTAAGATCCTCCCTCTCAAGCCAGGGACTAAAAGCATGTGCTGCAGGGAGCAGCCTGAGATCCTTCTGCTTCCTGTAAGAGCTGTCTAGTCATGTGCCTGGCAAGATCCTCCCAAATTAGGGTATGAACTCAAGGCATCACTCAGCTTCCTGGCTGAGCTTTGCTAAGGACTTTAAATCTTAGGACTCATCAAAGCAGAATGTCGGAGTTGCCCCTGCAGAATGAATGAAACTGAGTGCATTTATAGTTTTTCACTCACTGAGAAAAAATTGGAAGAAGAGACATTTTAATCAACATTTTTTCTTCCTTCCTTCCTCCCTTCCATCAAGTCAAGCAATAGGACAGCTATGAAGTGAAGTGAAATTCTCTCAGTTGTGTCCCCATGGACTATACAGTCTGTGGAATTCTCCAGGCCAGAATACTGGAGTGGGTAGCCTTTCCCTTCTCCAGGGGATCTTCCCAACCCAGGGATCGAACCCAGGTCTCCCACATTGCAGGCGGATTCTTTACCAGCTGAACCACCAGGGAAGCTCAAGAATACTGGTGTGGGTAGCCTGTCCCTTCTTCAGCTACAGGGGAGGGATCTTTGCTTTGTTCTCTACTAATTCTCTAGTACATAGGACCAGAACCATGCCTGACTCACAGTGGGTGCTCAATCTGTCGAATGAATGAGTGAATGATTACCCAGAGCACTTCGGGAGATGAGCTCAGTTGGCCCTATGCTACCTACTGGGTGGGGTTTTGGGGGTGGTGGTGGGTGTGCCTACCTGTGTGCCCTGTCTTTAGAAAACACCATGTAGCAACTGCCCTGGAACCCTTCTTCCCTCCTGGGCCCCACTGCCTGCTCCCTGACTTCCATCACCCACTGGCTCTACTGGCCCCAGGGAGTGGTGGGGCCTGAGCCCGCTGCTCCTTGTCGGTGGCTCTCCTCATCGTCAGCAGAAACTTCCTGTGAACAAAGTGTTTGTTAATTCATTTGATGGAGGGAGGGTTCGGCTCTTAACCAGGGCCCTTGCGAGTCCTACCCTTGCTCTGTGGGGTGGGGGAGGGTGTCACTAGTTGCATGTCCCCTTCCGGGCACTAGGCAAGGCCCGGGTGACCACTTTTTCTCGGCCTGTCCTGTTCCTACTTGCCTCTCTCAAGAGGTCCTCCTTAGATCAGCAGGGATGTTGTTCAAGGAGATGTGAGGACCTCAGCTCAGCACAGGAGGTACTGAGTCCCATGTGCCAGGGACCTCAGTAGGAACGCAGGATGAAGTGCATCAACAGTGGGTTCTGAGAGCCACGCCCAGACTCACCCCCAGTCAGTGGATTCACCTTCAGGACTAGACGCTTCCATAAAATTAATCCTCGCAATAACTCCAAGGGTTGTCATTATCCTAATGCTAAAGATGAGGAAATTGAAGATCAAATAAATTAAGCCAGAAGGTAGCAGTGAGCAAATTCAAACCGAGATCCATAGATTCTAACAGCAAAGGTCCTTCCACTTAATGCGTGTTCAGTTTCCCAAGGGTTAAAGGGGATATCACGGAATGTGTGTGTTTAAAGAGTCCCCCGAAATCTATATTTAAATTTTTTTCACTGTGCTTCTGCTTCTTATAGCAAAGTCTAAAGGTTAAAGGAAATGAATCAGTGACCCTAAATAATTAAAAATTGTCACATTTTTTTCTCTCTGATTTTAAGGGAGTTTGTGTCGGAGGCAACCCTTTAGACTACAGCCCACCAGGCTCCTCTGTCCTTGGGATTTTTCAGACAAGAATACTGGAGCGGGGTTTCATTTCCTCCTCCAGGGGATCTTCCTGAGCCAAGGATCAAACCCACATCTCTTGCATCTCCTGAGTTAAGTGAATTCTTAACTCCCTGAGCCATCAGGAAGCCCAGGTGTTGTAGTGGTAAAGAAACCACCTGCCAGTGCAGAAGACATAAGAGATGTGGGCTCAGTCCCGGAGTCAGGAGGAATCTCCTAGAAGAGGAAATGGCAACCCCTTTCAGTGTTCTTGCTTGGAGAATCTCATGGACAGAGGAGACTGACAGGCTGCAGTCCTT
>NW_017213170.1:0-15863 GCF_001704415.2 Capra hircus | reverse complement strand
CCAGGATCAGAGTCTTTTTCCAGTGAGTCAACTCTTCGCATGAGGTGGCCAAAGTACTGGAGTTTCTTTTCAGCTTTAGCATCATTCCTCCCAAAGAAGTCCCAGGGCTGATCTCCTTCAGAATGGACTGGTGGGATCTCCTTGCAGTCCAAGGGCTCTCAAGAGTCTCTCCAGCACCGCAGTTCCAAAGCATCAGTTTCTTCGGCGCTCAGCCTTCTCCACAGTCCAACTCTCACATCCGTACATGACCACAGGAAAAACCCACAACCTTGACTAGACGGACCGTAGTGGGGCAAAGTAATGTCTCTGCTTTTGAATATGCTGTCGAGGTTGGTCATAACTTTTCTTCCAAGGAGTAAGCGTGTTTTAATTTCATGGCTTGCAGTCACCATCTGCAGTGATTTTGGAGCCAAAACAATAAAGTCTGACACTGTTTCCACGGTTTTCCCATCTCTTTCCCATGAAGTGATGGACCGGATGCCATGATCTTCGTTTTCTGAACGTTGAGCTTTAAGCCAACTTTTTCAGTCTCCACTTTCACTTTCATCAACAGGCTTTTTAGTTCCTCTTCACTTTCGGCCATAAGGGTGGTGTCATCTGCATATCTGAGGTTATTGCTATTTTTCTCGCGAAATCTTGATCCAGCTTGTGTGTTCTTCCAGTCCAGCGTTTCTCATGATGTACTCTGCATATAAGTTAAGTAAGCAGGGTGACAATATACAGCCTTGATGTACCCCTGTTCCTGTTTGGAACCAGTCTCTTGTTCCATGTCCGGCTCTAACTGTTGCTTCCTGACCTGCATACAGATTTCTCAAGAGGCAGGTCAGGTGGTCTGGTATTCCCATCTCTTTCAGTAGTTTCACGGGTTATTGTGAAGCCATTCATTAAAGAGACAGGAACTGAGACAGGACTCGGGTGCAGGACTACTGAGGAGAACACCACCCGATCGTGTAGGGAGTCCTGCAGGGACAACCCTATACCTACTCTTAGACCTGTGCCATCAGGCAGCTTCCTGCAAGGAAAGTCTCAAGTAGGTGAGGACCTCGTTGTTGAGGACAGTGTCAGAAGGAGGTGCCCAAGGTCCGGGAAGGAGTGGAATTGAGCAGCTTATGTGAAACTGAGGGTGCCCTCCACTCCCCGAGGGGGGCCAGAGATCGAGGCACTATCTATGGTGAGGCGCTCACTTCCTCCTAGGTAGTAGCTAGCACTCACTTCTTGCTAGGCGGCTAAGGAAGGAGAGGCGAGTTTGCCTCTGGCGGTGGTGCGGGTGCTCAGGCGTGTGAGCATTTGCAGGCTCCAGCAGGAACCTAGTCAAGGTGAGGAGCCCTGAATGACGAATGGAGACAACCCCCCCCCCAAACTCCCAACTCCCCCACCCCGTGTCGCCCGGCCCTCCCGTCCGTGCCTTGTCCCCAGCTCCGTGCATCGTCCCCCCTCCCCGGTGTCTCGCCCCCCAACCCCGTGCCTCGCGCCCACAAAGCCCTGACGCTCTGGTGGAGGAAGATTCCTGCCCAGAGGCTCTCCGGGAGGTGAGGACCTTGGTTGAAGTGGGTGGCCCCAGTTCAGAGGGGAAGAAGACCCTAACAAGGGTCTGAGAGAGGAAACGCAGGTGGAAAGTCCGAACAAGGCCCTGCTTGTTGCTCAGAGGACCCAAGCATGGCGGTCAGGTAGAGGCGAGCCTTCCTTTTCTATAGGATGGATTAGGAGCTCGACCGCCTTGCCCTGAAGGAATTCGAGGGCGCAACTCTTGAGTGAGGTCTGAGGGGACCTCAACCCCAGAACAGTGAAGTGGCACAGGACTTGTGTTTCCGGTCAAGCTTGGCAAGACCCGAACATGGGATCAGCCTGACTTCTTTGAGGAGGGTCTTGGAGATTGTGAAGGTGTTGACTTTTTTAGGGGAGGGGCCTCAAGGTAGCAAAGGAAGGCATTCTAGGGTGGCCAGGGGTTGGGATGAGGACCCTCTGTGAGGACAGAGGGAATTCCTGCCCTGCTGGCAGCCTGGCGTGTCTGTGCAACTGGTGATGTGATGACCGACCCTCATTTTCTCTTAGGGTATGGCGAGGATAGAATTGTGAAGGGGGGGGGGGGGGGGCGAGGCAGGAAGGCCGCACGTGGGGCAGGTGAAAGATGTTATTCATAAGGAGTAGTTTATTCCCCCCCCACAGTAGAAGGATTTCCAGATCTCTCCAGGAGTTGTATGGGGGTACAAAAGAATCCATCCCCTATTCTCAGCCTGAGAGACCATGGGAAAGTGGGAGAACCCTGGTATGTTACTGGGTGGTTGTCTCAGGAGAGGCTGGCAGGAAGACAGAAATCCCAGACCATGCAAAGGGTCAAAGGAAAGATTGAGAGGACTACCAATCATGGAATCAGTTCAATTCATTCTGGTCACTCAGTCGTGTCTGACTCTTTGTGACCCCATGGACTGCAGCATGCCAGGCTTCCCTGTCCATCACCAACTCCCAGCACTTAATGAAAACTCATGTCCATCGAGTTGGTGATGCCATCCAACCATCTCACCCTCTGTCGTCCCCTTTTCCTCCCGTCGTCAATATTTCCCAACGTCAGGGTCTTTTCCAATGAATCCGTTCTTCCCATAAAGTGCACAAAGTATTCAGCTTCAGCATCCGTCCCTCCGATGAATATTCAGGACTGGTTTCCTTTAGGTTTGACTCCTTTAATCTCCGTGCAGTCTAAGGGACTCTCAAGAGTCTTCTCCAATACCACAGTTCAAAGCATCAATGCTTTGGTGCTCAGCTTTTTTTAATAGTGCAGCTCTCACATCCATACAGTCCAGTTCAGTCGCTCCTCAGTGTCCGACTCATTGCGACCCATGAAGCACAGCATGTCAGGCCTCCCTGTCCATCACCAACTCCCAGAGTTCACTCAGACTCACGTCCATCGAGTCCGTGATGCCATCCAGCCATCTCATCCTCGGTCGTTCCCTTCTCCTCCTGCCCCAATCCCTCCCAGGATCAGAGTCTTTTCCAGTGAGTCAACTCTTCGCATGAGGTGGCCAAAGTACTGGAGTTTCTTTTCAGCTTTAGCATCATTCCTCCCAAAGAAATCCCAGGGCTGATCTCCTTCAGAATGACTGGTGGGATCTCCTTGCAGTCCAAGGGACTCTCAAGAGTCTTCTCCAGCACCGCAGTTCCAAAGCATCAGTTTCTTCGGCGCTCAGCCTTCTCCACAGTCCAACTCTCACATCCGTACATGACCACAGGAAAACCCACAACCTTGACTAGACGGACCGTAGTGGGCAAAGTAATGTCTCTGCTTTTGAATATGCTGTCGAGGTTGGTCATAACTTTTCTTCCAAGGAGTAAGCGTGTTTTAATTTCATGGCTGCAGTCACCATCTGCAGTGATTTTGGAGCCCAAAACAATAAAGTCTGACACTGTTTCCACGGTTTCCCCATCTCTTTCCCATGAAGTGATGGGACCGGATGCCATGATCTTCGTTTTCTGAACGTTGAGCTTTAAGCCAACTTTTTCAGTCTCCACTTTCACTTTCATCAACAGGCTTTTTAGTTCCTCTTCACTTTCGGCCATAAGGGTGGTGTCATCTGCATATCTGAGGTTATTGCTATTTCTCGCGACAATCTTGATTCCAGCTTGTGTTTCTTCCAGTCCAGCGTTTCTCATGATGTACTCTGCATATAAGTTAAGTAAAGCAGGGTGACAATATACAGCCTTGATGTACCCCTGTTCCTGTTTGGAACCAGTCTCTTGTTCCATGTCCGGCTCTAACTGTTGCTTCCTGACCTGCATACAGATTTCTCAAGAGGCAGGTCAGGTGGTCTGGTATTCCCATCTCTTTCAGTAGTTTCCACGGGTTATTGTGAAGCCATTCATTAAAGAGACAGGAACTGAGACAGGACTCGGGTGCAGGACTACTGAGGAGAACACCACCCGATCGTGTAGGGAGTCCTGCAGGGACAACCCTATACCTACTCTTAGACCTGTGCCATCAGGCAGCTTCCTGCAAGGAAAGTCTCAAGTAGGTGAGGACCTCGTTGTGAGGACAGTGTCAGAAGGAGGTGCCCAAGGCGGGAAGGAGTGGAATTGAGCAGCTTATGTGAAACTGAGGGTGCCCTCCACTCCCCCGAGGGGGCCGCCAGAGATCGAGGCACTATCTATGGTGAGGCGCTCACTTCCTCCTAGGTAGTAGCTAGCACTCACTTCTTGCTAGGCGGCTAAGGAAGGAGAGCGAGTTTGCCTCTGGCGGTGGTGCCGGGTGCTCAGGCGTGTGAGCATTTGCAGGCTCCAGCAGGAACCTAGTCAAGGTGAGGAGCCTGAATGACGAATGGGAGACAACCCCCCCCCCAAACTCCCAACCTCCCCCCACCCCGTGTCGCCCGGCCCCTCCCGTCCGTGCCTTGTCCCCAGCTCCGTGCATCGTCCCCCTCCCCGGTGTCTCGCCCCCCCAACCCCGTGCCTCGCGCCCACAAAGCCCTGACGCTCTGGTGGAGGAAGATTCCTGCCCAGAGGCTCTCCGGGAGGTGAGGACCTTGGTTGAAGTGGGTGGCCCCAGTTCAGAGGGGGAAGAAGACCCTAACAAGGGTCTGAGAGAGGAAACGCAGGTGGAAAGTCCGAACAAGGCCCTGCTTGTTGCTCAGAGGACCCAAGCATGGCGGTCAGGTAGAGGCGAGCCTTCCTTTTCTATAGGATGGATTAGGAGCTCGACCGCCTTGCCCTGAAGGAATTCGAGGGCGCAACTCTTGAGTGAGGTCTGAGGGGACCTCAACCCCAGAACAGTGAAGTGGCACAGGACTTGTGTTTCCGGTCAAGCTTGGCAAGACCCGAACATGGGGGATCAGCCTGACTTCTTTGAGGAGGGTCTTGGAGATTGTGAAGGTGTTGACTTTTTTAGGGGAGGGGCCTCAAGGTAGCAAAGGAAGGCATTCTAGGGTGGCCAGGGGTTGGGATGAGGACCCTCTGTGAGGACAGAGGGAATTCCTGCCCTGCTGGCAGCCTGGCGTGTCTGTGCAACTGGTGATGTGATGACCGACCCTCATTTTCTCTTAGGGTATGGCGAGGATAGAATTGTGAAGGGATGGGGGGCCGGGGGGGGGCGAGGCAGGAAGGCCGCACGTGGGGCAGGTGAAAGATGTTATTCATAAGGAGTAGTTTATTCCCCCCACAGTAGAAGGATTTCCAGATCTCTCCAGGAGTTGTATGGGGGTACAAAAGAATCCATCCCCTATTCTCAGCCTGAGAGACCATGGGAAAGTGGGAGAACCCTGGTATGTTACTGGGTGGTTGTCCTCAGGAGAGGCTGGCAGGAAGACAGAAATCCCAGACCATGCAAAGGGTCAAAGGAAAGATTGAGAGGACTACCAATCATGGAATCAGTTCAATTCATTCTGGTCACTCAGTCATGTCTGACTCTTTGTGACCCCATGGACTGCAGCATGCCAGGCTTCCCTGTCCATCACCAACTCCCAGCACTTAATGAAAACTCATGTCCATCGAGTTGGTGATGCCATCCAACCATCTCACCCTCTGTCGTCCCCTTTTCCTCCCGTCGTCATATTTCCCAACGTCAGGGTCTTTTCCAATGAATCCGTTCTTGCCCATAAAGTGCACAAAGTATTCAGCTTCAGCATCCGTCCCTCCGATGAATATTCAGGACTGGTTTCCTTTAGGTTTGACTCCTTTAATTCTCCGTGCAGTCTAAGGGACTCTCAAGAGTCTTCTCCAATACCACAGTTCAAAGCATCAATGCTTTGGTGCTCAGCTTTTTTTAATAGTGCAGCTCTCACATCCATACAGTCCAGTTCAGTCGCTCAGTCGTGTCCGACTCATTGCGACCCCATGAAGCACAGCATGTCAGGCCTCCCTGTCCATCACCAACTCCCAGAGTTCACTCAGACTCACGTCCATCGAGTCCGTGATGCCATCCAGCCATGTCATCCTCGGTCGTTCCCTCTCCTCCTGCCCCAATCCCTCCCAGGATCAGAGTCTTTTCCAGTGAGTCACTCTTCGCATGAGGTGGCCAAAGTACTGGAGTTTCTTTTCAGCTTTAGCATCATTCCTCCCAAAGAAATCCCAGGGCTGATCTCCTTCAGAATGGACTGGTGGATCTCCTTGCAGTCCAAGGGACTCTCAAGAGTCTTCTCCAGCACCGCAGTTCCAAAGCATCAGTTTCTTCGGCGCTCAGCCTTCTCCACAGTCCAACTCTCACATCCGTACATGACCACAGGAAAACCCACAACCTTGACTAGACGGACCGTAGTGGGCAAAGTAATGTCTCTGCTTTTGAATATGCTGTCGAGGTTGGTCATAACTTTTCTTCCAAGGAGTAAGCGTGTTTTAATTTCATGGCTGCAGTCACCATCTGCAGTGATTTTGGAGCCCAAAAACAATAAAGTCTGACACTGTTTCCACGGTTTCCCCATCTCTTTCCCATGAAGTGATGGGACCCGGATGCCATGATCTTCGGTTTTCTGAACGTTGAGCTTTAAGCCAACTTTTTCAGTCTCCACTTTCACTTTCATCAACAGGCTTTTTAGTTCCTCTTCACTTTCGGCCATAAGGGTGGTGTCATCTGCATATCTGAGGTTATTGCTATTTCTCGCGACAATCTTGATTCCAGCTTGTGTTTCTTCCAGTCCAGGCGTTTCTCATGATGTACTCTGCATATAAGTTAAGTAAGCAGGGTGACAATATACAGCCTTGATGTACCCCTGTTCCTGTTTGGAACCAGTCTCTTGTTCCATGTCCGGCTCTAACTGTTGCTTCCTGACCTGCATACAGATTTCTCAAGAGGCAGGTCAGGTGGTCTGGGTATTCCCATCTCTTTCAGTAGTTTCCACGGGTTATTGTGAAGCCATTCATTAAAGAGACAGGAACTGAGACAGGACTCGGGTGCAGGACTACTGAGGAGAACACCACCCGATCGTGTAGGGAGTCCTGCAGGGACAACCCTATACCTACTCTTAGACCTGTGCCATCAGGCAGCTTCCTGCAAGGAAAGTCTCAAGTAGGTGAGGACCTCGTTGTGAGGACAGTGTCAGAAGGAGGTGCCCCAAGGTCCGGGAAGGAGTGGAATTGAGCAGCTTATGTGAAACTGGAGGGTGCCCTCCACTCCCCGAGGGGGCGCGCAGAGATCGAGGCACTATCTATGGTGAGGCGCTCACTTCCTCCTAGGTAGTAGCTAGGCACTCACTTCTTGCTAGGCGGCTAAGGAAGGAGAGCGAGTTTGCCTCTGGCGGTGGTGCGGGTGCTCAGGCGTGTGAGCATTTGCAGGCTCCAGCAGGAACCTAGTCAAGGTGAGGAGGCCTGAATGACGAATGGGAGACCAACCCCCCCCCCCAAACTCCCAACCTCCCCCACCCCGTGTCGCCCGGCCCTCCCGTCCGTGCCTTGTCCCCAGCTCCGTGCATCGTCCCCCTCCCCGGTGTCTCGCCCCCCCAACCCCGTGCCTCGCGCCCCACAAAGCCCTGACGCTCTGGTGGAGGAAGATTCCTGCCCAGAGGCTCTCCGGGAGGTGAGGACCTTTGGTTGAAGGTGGGTGGCCCCAGTTCAGAGGGGGAAGAAGACCCTAACAAGGGTCTGAGAGAGGAAACGCAGGTGGAAAGTCCGAACAAGGCCCTGCTTGTTGCTCAGAGGACCCAAGCATGGCGGTCAGGTAGAGGCGAGCCTTCCTTTTCTATAGGGATGGATTAGGAGCTCGACCGCCTTGCCCTGAAGGAATTCGAGGGCGCAACTCTTGAGTGAGGTCTGAGGGGACCTCAACCCCAGAACAGTGAAGTGGCACAGGACTTGTGTTTCCGGTCAAGCTTGGCAAGACCCGAACATGGGGATCAGCCTGACTTCTTTGAGGAGGGTCTTGGAGATTGTGAAGGTGTTGACTTTTTTAGGGGAGGGGCCTCAAGGTAGCAAAGGAAGGCATTCTAGGGTGGCCAGGGGTTGGGATGAGGACCCTCTGTGAGGACAGAGGGAATTCCTGCCCTGCTGCAGCAGTGTGCGTGTCTGTGCAACTGGTGATGTGATGACCGACCCTCATTTTCTCTTAGGGTATGGCGAGGATAGAATTGTGAAGGGATGGGGGGGGGGGGGCGAGGCAGGAAGGCCGCACGTGGGGCAGGTGAAAGATGTTATTCATAAGGAGTAGTTTATTCCCCCACAGTAGAAGGATTTCCAGATCTCTCCAGGAGTTGTATGGGGGTACAAAAGAATCCATCCCCTATTCTCAGCCTGAGAGACCATGGGAAAGTGGGAGAACCCTGGTATGTTACTGGGGTGGTTGTCTCAGGAGAGGCTGGCAGGAAGACAGAAATCCCAGACCATGCAAAGGGTCAAAGGAAAGATTGAGAGGACTACCAATCATGGAATCAGTTCAATTCATTCTGGTCACTCAGTCGTGTCTGACTCTTTGTGACCCCATGGACTGCAGCATGCCAGGCTTCCCTGTCCATCACCAACTCCCAGCACTTAATGAAAACTCATGTCCATCGAGTTGGTGATGCCATCCAACCATCTCACCCTCTGTCGTCCCCTTTTCCTCCCGTCGTCAATATTTCCCAACGTCAGGGTCTTTTCCAATGAATCCGTTCTTCCCATAAAGTGCACAAAGTATTCAGCTTCAGCATCCGTCCCTCCGATGAATATTCAGGACTGGTTTCCTTTAGGTTTGACTCCTTTAATCTCCGTGCAGTCTAAGGGACTCTCAAGAGTCTTCTCCAATACCACAGTTCAAAGCATCAATGCTTTGGTGCTCAGCTTTTTTTAATAGTGCAGCTCTCACATCCATACAGTCCAGTTCAGTCGCTCAGTCGTGTCCGACTCATTGCGACCCCATGAAGCACAGCATGTCAGGCCTCCCTGTCCATCACCAACTCCCAGAGTTCACTCAGACTCACGTCCATCGAGTCCGTGATGCCATCCAGCCATCTCATCCTCGGTCGTTCCCTTCTCCTCCTGCCCCAATCCCTCCCAGGATCAGAGTCTTTTCCAGTGAGTCAACTCTTCGCATGAGGTGGCCAAAGTACTGGAGTTTCTTTTCAGCTTTAGCATCATTCCTCCCAAAGAAGTCCCAGGGCTGATCTCCTTCAGAATGGACTGGTGGGATCTCCTTGCAGTCCAAGGGACTCTCAAGAGTCTTCTCCAGCACCGCAGTTCCAAAGCATCAGTTTCTTCGGCGCTCAGCCTTCTCCACAGTCCAACTCTCACATCCGTACATGACCACAGGAAACCCCACAACCTTGACTAGACGGACCGTAGTGGGCAAAGTAATGTCTCTGCTTTTGAATATGCTGTCGAGGTTGGTCATAACTTTTCTTCCAAGGAGTAAGCGTGTTTTAATTTCATGGCTGCAGTCACCATCTGCAGTGATTTTGGAGCCCAAAACAATAAAGTCTGACACTGTTTCCACGGTTTCCCCATCTCTTTCCCATGAAGTGATGGGACCGGATGCCATGATCTTCGTTTTCTGAACGTTGAGCTTTAAGCCAACTTTTTCAGTCTCCACTTTCACTTTCATCAACAGGCTTTTTAGTTCCTCTTCACTTTCGGCCATAAGGGTGGTGTCATCTGCATATCTGAGGTTATTGCTATTTCTCGCGACAATCTTGATTCCAGCTTGTGTTTCTTCCAGTCCAGCGTTTCTCATGATGTACTCTGCATATAAGTTAAGTAAGCAGGGTGACAATATACAGCCTTGATGTACCCCTGTTCCTGTTTGGAACCAGTCTCTTGTTCCATGTCCGGCTCTAACTGTTGCTTCCTGACCTGCATACAGATTTCTCAAGAGGCAGGTCAGGTGGTCTGGTATTCCCATCTCTTTCAGTAGTTTCCACGGGTTATTGTGAAGCCATTCATTAAAGAGACAGGAACTGAGACAGGACTCGGGTGCAGGACTACTGAGGAGAACACCACCGATCGTGTAGGGAGTCCTGCAGGGACAACCCTATACCTACTCTTAGACCTGTGCCATCAGGCAGCTTCCTGCAAGGAAAGTCTCAAGTAGGTGAGGACCTCGTTGTGAGGACAGTGTCAGAAGGAGGTGCCCAGGTCCGGGAAGGAGTGGAATTGAGCAGCTTATGTGAAACTGAGGGTGCCCTCCACTCCCCGAGGGGGCGCCAGAGATCGAGGCACTATCTATGGTGAGGCGCTCACTTCCTCCTAGGTAGTAGCTAGCACTCACTTCTTGCTAGGCGGCTAAGGAAGGAGAGCGAGTTTGCCTCTGGCGGTGGTGCGGTGCTCAGGCGTGTGAGCATTTGCAGGCTCCAGCAGGAACCTAGTCAAGGTGAGGAGCCTGAATGACGAATGGGAGACAACCCCCCCCCCAAACTCCCAACCTCCCCCACCCCGTGTCGCCCGGCCCTCCCGTCCGTGCCTTGTCCCAGCTCCGTGCATCGTCCCCCCTCCCCGGTGTCTCGCCCCCCCAACCCCGTGCCTCGCGCCCACAAAGCCCTGACGCTCTGGTGGAGGAAGATTCCTGCCCAGAGGCTCTCCGGGAGGTGAGGACCTTGGTTGAAGTGGGTGGCCCCAGTTCAGGGGGAAGAAGACCCTAACAAGGGTCTGAGAGAGGAAACGCAGGTGGAAAGTCCGAACAAGGCCCTGCTTGTTGCTCAGAGGACCCAAGCATGGCGGTCAGGTAGAGGCGAGCCTTCCTTTTCTATAGGATGGATTAGGAGCTCGACCGCCTTGCCCTGAAGGAATTCGGAGGGCGCAACTCTTGAGTGAGGTCTGAGGGGACCTCAACCCCAGAACAGTGAAGTGGCACAGGACTTGTGTTTCCCGGTCAAGCTTGGCAAGACCCGAACATGGGGATCAGCCTGACTTCTTTGAGGAGGGTCTTGGAGATTGTGAAGGTGTTGACTTTTTTAGGGGAGGGGCCTCAAGGTAGCAAAGGAAGGCATTCTAGGGTGGCCAGGGGTTGGGATGAGGACCCTCTGTGAGGACAGAGGGAATTCCTGCCCTGCTGGCAGCCTGGCGTGTCTGTGCAAACTGGTGATGTGATGACCGACCCTCATTTTCTCTTAGGGTATGGCGAGGATAGAATTGTGAAGGGATGGGGGCCGGGGGGGGCGAGGCAGGAAGGCCGCACGTGGGGCAGGTGAAAGATGTTATTCATAAGGAGTAGTTTATTCCCCCACAGTAGAAGGATTTCCAGATCTCTCCAGGAGTTGTATGGGGGTACAAAAGAATCCATCCCCTATTCTCAGCCTGAGAGACCATGGGAAAGTGGGAGAACCCTGGTATGTTACTGGGTGGTTGTCTCAGGAGAGGCTGGCAGGAAGACAGAAATCCCAGACCATGCAAAGGGTCAAAGGAAAGATTGAGAGGACTACCAATCATGGAATCAGTTCAATTCATTCTGGTCACTCAGTCGTGTCTGACTCTTTGTGACCCCATGGACTGCAGCATGCCAGGCTTCCCTGTCCATCACCAACTCCCAGCACTTAATGAAAACTCATGTCCATCGAGTTGGTGATGCCATCCAACCATCTCACCCTCTGTCGTCCCCTTTTCCTCCCGTCGTCAATATTTCCCAACGTCAGGGTCTTTTCCAATGAATCCGTTCTTCCCATAAAGTGCACAAAGTATTCAGCTTCAGCATCCGTCCCTCCGATGAATATTCAGGACTGGTTTCCTTTAGGTTTGACTCCTTTAATCTCCGTGCAGTCTAAGGGACTCTCAAGAGTCTTCTCCAATACCACAGTTCAAAGCATCAATGCTTTGGTGCTCAGCTTTTTTTAATAGTGCAGCTCTCACATCCATACAGTCCAGTTCAGTCGCTCAGTCGTGTCCGACTCATTGCGACCCCATGAAGCACAGCATGTCAGGCCTCCCTGTCCATCACCAACTCCCAGAGTTCACTCAGACTCACGTCCATCGAGTCCGTGATGCCATCCAGCCATCTCATCCTCGGTCGTTCCCTTCTCCTCCTGCCCCAATCCCTCCCAGGATCAGAGTCTTTTCCAGTGAGTCAACTCTTCGCATGAGGTGGCCAAAGTACTGGAGTTTCTTTTCAGCTTTAGCATCATTCCTCCCAAAGAAATCCCAGGGCTGATCTCCTTCAGAATGGACTGGGGGATCTCCTTGCAGTCCAAGGGACTCTCAAGAGTCTTCTCCAGCACCGCAGTTCCAAAGCATCAGTTTCTTCGGCGCTCAGCCTTCTCCACAGTCCAACTCTCACATCCGTACATGACCACAGGAAAACCCACAACCTTGACTAGACGGACCGTAGTGGGCAAAGTAATGTCTCTGCTTTTGAATATGCTGTCGAGGTTGGTCATAACTTTTCTTCCAAGGAGTAAGCGTGTTTTAATTTCATGGCTGCAGTCACCATCTGCAGTGATTTTGGAGCCCAAAACAATAAAGTCTGACACTGTTTCCACGGTTTCCCCATCTCTTTCCCATGAAGTGATGGGACCGGATGCCATGATCTTCGTTTTCTGAACGTTGAGCTTTAAGCCAACTTTTTCAGTCTCCACTTTCACTTTCATCAACAGGCTTTTTAGTTCCTCTTCACTTTCGGCCATAAGGGTGGTGTCATCTGCATATCTGAGGTTATTGCTATTTCTCGCGACAATCTTGATTCCAGCTTGTGTTTCTTCCAGTCCAGCGTTTCTCATGATGTACTCTGCATATAAGTTAAGTAAGCAGGGTGACAATATACAGCCTTGATGTACCCCTGTTCCTGTTTGGAACCAGTCTCTTGTTCCATGTCCGGCTCTAACTGTTGCTTCCTGACCTGCATACAGATTTCTCAAGAGGCAGGTCAGGTGGTCTGGTATTCCCATCTCTTTCAGTAGTTTCCACGGGTTATTGTGAAGCCATTCATTAAAGAGACAGGAACTGAGACAGGACTCGGGTGCAGGACTACTGAGGAGAACACCACCCGATCGTGTAGGGAGTCCTGCAGGGACAACCCTATACCTACTCTTAGACCTGTGCCATCAGGCAGCTTCCTGCAAGGAAAGTCTCAAGTAGGTGAGGACCTCGTTGTGAGGACAGTGTCAGAAGGAGGTGCCCAAGGTCCGGGAAGGAGTGGAATTGAGCAGCTTATGTGAAACTGAGGGTGCCCTCCACTCCCCGAGGGGGCGCCAGAGATCGAGGCACTATCTATGGTGAGGCGCTCACTTCCTCCTAGGTAGTAGCTAGCACTCACTTCTTGCTAGGCGGCTAAGGAAGGAGAGCGAGTTTGCCTCTGGCGGTGGTGCGGGGTGCTCAGGCGTGTGAGCATTTGCAGGCTCCAGCAGGAACCTAGTCAAGGTGAGGAGCCTGAATGACGAATGGGAGACAACCCCCCCCCCCAAACTCCCAACCTCCCCCACCCCGTGTCGCCCGGCCCTCCCGTCCGTGCCTTGTCCCCAGCTCCGTGCATCGTCCCCCCTCCCCGGTGTCTCGCCCCCCAACCCCGTGCCTCGGCCCACAAAGCCCTGACGCTCTGGTGGAGGAAGATTCCTGCCCAGAGGCTCTCCGGGAGGTGAGGACCTTGGTTGAAGTGGGTGGCCCCAGTTCAGAGGGGGAAGAAGACCCTAACAAGGGTCTGAGAGAGGAAACGCAGGTGGAAAGTCCGAACAAGGCCCTGCTTGTTGCTCAGAGGACCCAAGCATGGCGGTCAGGTAGAGGCGAGCCTTCCTTTTCTATAGGATGGATTAGGAGCTCGACCGCCTTGCCCTGAAGGAATTCGAGGGCGCAACTCTTGAGTGAGGTCTGAGGGGACCTCAACCCCAGAACAGTGAAGTGGCACAGGACTTGTGTTTCCGGTCAAGCTTGGCAAGACCCGAACATGGGGATCAGCCTGACTTCTTTGAGGAGGGTCTTGGAGATTGTGAAGGTGTTGACTTTTTTAGGGGAGGGGCCTCAAGGTAGCAAAGGAAGGCATTCTAGGGTGGCCAGGGGTTGGGATGAGGACCCTCTGTGAGGACAGAGGGAATTCCTGCCCTGCTGGCAGCCTGGCGTGTCTGTGCAACTGGTGATGTGATGACCGACCCTCATTTTCTCTTAGGGTATGGCGAGGATAGAATTGTGAAGGGATGGGGGCGGGGGGGGGGGGCGAGGCAGGAAGGCCGCACGTGGGGCAGGTGAAAGATGTTATTCATAAGGAGTAGTTTATTCCCCCACAGTAGAAGGATTTCCAGATCTCTCCAGGAGTTGTATGGGGGTACAAAAGAATCCATCCCCTATTCTCAGCCTGAGAGACCATGGGAAAGTGGGAGAACCCTGGTATGTTACTGGGTGGTTGTCTCAGGAGAGGCTGGCAGGAAGACAGAAATCCCAGACCATGCAAAGGGTCAAAGGAAAGATTGAGAGACTACCAATCATGGAATCAGTTCAATTCATTCTGGTCACTCAGTCGTGTCTGACTCTTTGTGACCCCATGGACTGCAGCATGCCAGGCTTCCCTGTCCATCACCAACTCCCAGCACTTAATGAAAACTCATGTCCATCGAGTTGGTGATGCCATCCAACCATCTCACCCTCTGTCGTCCCCTTTTCCTCCCGTCGTCAATATTTCCCAACGTCAGGGTCTTTTCCAATGAATCCGTTCTTCCCATAAAGTGCACAAAGTATTCAGCTTCAGCATCCGTCCCTCCGATGAATATTCAGGACTGGTTTCCTTTAGGTTTGACTCCTTTAATCTCCGTGCAGTCTAAGGGACTCTCAAGAGTCTTCTCCAATACCACAGTTCAAAGCATCAATGCTTTGGTGCTCAGCTTTTTTTAATAGTGCAGCTCTCACATCCATACAGTCCAGTTCAGTCGCTCAGTCGTGTCCGACTCATTGCGACCCCATGAAGCACAGCATGTCAGGCCTCCCTGTCCATCACCAACTCCCAGAGTTCACTCAGACTCACGTCCATCGAGTCCGTGATGCCATCCAGCCATCTCATCCTCGGTCGTTCCCTTCTCCTCCTGCCCCAATCCCTCCCAGGATCAGAGTCTTTTCCAGTGAGTCAACTCTTCGCATGAGGTGGCCAAAGTACTGGAGTTTCTTTTCAGCTTTAGCATCATTCCTCCCAAAGAAATCCCAGGGCTGATCTCCTTCAGAATGGACTGGTGGATCTCCTTGCAGTCCAAGGGACTCTCAAGAGTCTTCTCCAGCACCGCAGTTCCAAAGCATCAGTTTCTTCGGCGCTCAGCCTTCTCCACAGTCCAACTCTCACATCCGTACATGACCACAGGAAAACCCACAACCTTGACTAGACGGACCGTAGTGGGCAAAGTAATGTCTCTGCTTTTGAATATGCTGTCGAGGTTGGTCATAACTTTTCTTCCAAGGAGTAAGCGTGTTTTAATTTCATGGCTGCAGTCACCATCTGCAGTGATTTTGGAGCCCAAAACAATAAAGTCTGACACTGTTTCCACGGTTTCCCCATCTCTTTCCCATGAAGTGATGGGACCGGATGCCATGATCTTCGTTTTCTGAACGTTGAGCTTTAAGCCAACTTTTTCAGTCTCCACTTTCACTTTCATCAACAGGCTTTTTAGTTCCTCTTCACTTTCGGCCATAAGGGTGGTGTCATCTGCATATCTGAGGTTATTGCTATTTCTCGCGACAATCTTGATTCCAGCTTGTGTTTCTTCCAGTCCAGCGTTTCTCATGATGTACTCTGCATATAAGTTAAGTAAGCAGGGGACACAATATACAGCCTTGATGTACCCCTGTTCCTGTTTGGAACCAGTCTCTTGTTCCATGTCCGGCTCTAACTGTTGCTTTCCTGACCTGCATACAGATTTCTCAAGAGGCAGGTCAGGTGGTCTGGTATTCCCATCTCTTTCAGTAGTTTCCACGGGTTATTGTGAAGCCATTCATTAAAGAGACAGGAACTGAGACAGGACTCGGGTGCAGGACTACTGAGGAGAACACCACCGATCGTGTAGGAGTCCTGCAGGGACAACCCT
>NW_017213169.1:0-15864 GCF_001704415.2 Capra hircus | reverse complement strand
GAACCTTCCTATCGTCCCCTGTGAGGTGATGTGTCAAGAGTTCTGGTTGAAGTTGGAAGGTTAGTCGCTCAGTCGGTCCAACTTTTACAGCCCCATGGCACTGTAGCCCCACCAGGCTCCTCTGTTATGCGAATTCTCCAGCAAAGAATACTGGACGTGTTATTCCCTTCTCCGGGGTTATCTCCCAACCCAGGGCATCAAAACCAGGATCTCACCATTGCAAGCAGATTTTACCCATCCTGAGCAGAATACTGAATGTCGTGGCTCTTGGCGTCAGATCAATATCTTCTACCCTTGGTGGTGGGACATTAAAGTTGAATAAGGCGAGATCTAGTATGAGAGTTCCCTGTTTTACTGTTCATACACAGTTTCAGTGATGTGATTTTTATGATGATCTCATTAACGTTACCGCTGGAAGAACAACACGCCTAAGTCAGAAGGCCAATTGTTCGTTTGTTCGTTGGCATTGTCTAGAACTTTTTTCCTGGAGCCCATAGTCTTTAGGCCCTTCCTCCCCCTCCTTCCCCCAACACAGATTCTGTCCACATCTCAGTTTCTGCGAAAGCCTCCCGCCTCACAACCTTTGGGTCTATTCTCATTTCTCCACGTTCAGATTTGGCTGCTCGCCCAGTTTGCCTTTCATGGGGGCCTTCTCATCTAATTTTCTACTGTCAACATTCATAACCTGACCCATAACCTCAGGCACCACATCAGATTGTTGAATCCGCCTTCCGACTGTGCCACCATGTCCAACAAGCTCTGTCTCCCATCCCACCACCTCAACTGATGTGGGACCACAGTCCCACCCGCAAGGAGGCCCATGCCTCTCAGTCCTTCTAGGGGAGCAGCTGCTCCATTCCACAGGGTAAGCCCTGTGTCCCCTGCACTGGACTTGCTTACCTCACATTCCTGCTGTAACGCAAAGGTGACAGGTGAACCAGCCCCAGAACATCCTCATCTTTAAAAATTTCACGGAAGCCAAGATTACTGTAGCACAGCGGAGGGTCCCGCTCGGAAGACCGTTTTTACTGAATTCTTCTTTCCGTTTCATTTCCGCGACGCGCTCATTGCTGGAATCCTTGTCACCGCAAGGAGAGACGAATTGAATCAACCCCACCACGACATGGCAACCCTCAAAGGGATCATCAGATACTTTCTTCCACCTGCCCACGCTCTTGCGGCGACGCACCCTAGTGCACACACCCAGCGCGCTGACCACATTCAACAGCACTTTCATCTTCTCCAGCGTTTCAGGCTTCACTCTGGGGACCAGCATGGAGGGGCTCGAGTAGGAGAGCCAGTGGGCCATGGATTGGCCCCCTCAAGTGCACCCCAGGCCAACTATAACAGAGGTGATGCGCCTTGACCACCAGTAGCCTCCTGCCCTCTCTGAGCCGGACAGAAAGGCTGACAGACCAACGGGAGAAGGGTTCACCCACAGCGCTCCAGAGCCTTCAGGCAGCTCAGAAACCGAAGCTCGTGTAAAGCCCGTCCCGAGATTCGGAATGCTCAGAGCCGGAGGAAACCCAAATCTCTACCCTGGTGTTCTATTCCTTGAGTTTCTCCTTCATTCCCACCCCCTGAAAGCCCTTTCCCGGGGGTCAAGGGCCTCTTAGGAGGGGATTCCTCCTTTCTTGCTCTCCTTTCTCATCAGAAGCATCAATTTACCAAACTGGATACAGCCATCAGCCCCATCTAGAAGAGGACGTCTCCAGTTCTGATGTTATATCTCCTTGCTCGGCTGGTTCCCACAGGCATGTTAAGGTGCAAGCGCCCCCAAACCGGATTGCCTCGGCGTAGTCCCCCACCATCTCCTTCCCAGAGATGGTTGGCCAAAGGACCTAGAGACATCATAGGAAGGGCTGCCCAAAAAGGAACCTGATACCTAAAAAAGCGCAGGTGTGCAGTGCCAAACAATCCCAAAAGTAACAAAACGCGACACCAAGGTCAAAAGTAATACATCCTAAGAATGACGCCAAACGAACAAGAGTACGCACGAGTAAAGGAGAGGATGATCCGAGAGTAGCCCAGCACGAAGCTTCCACGCCCTAAATTACGCCCAGTAGCGTAAGAGATAATCCTGGCCTGCGGACTGCGCCAATAAAAAACCAGACTAAACCCCCTGAGTCCCACCCCCCCAAAGAGCCGGCCCTGGGTCCTGTCCATAAAGAGATCCCCTTGAAAAGAAGTCGCCAAATCGTAAAAATAGCACAATCCCCATGGCATGTCCAGCATAATCTCGCCGTCTCGGCAACTCGAGAAAATCCAGAGATTGATCCGGTTCTCCCCTCCAGATGGAAACCCAGCGCGACATGTAAAGGCCTGCTATTGTCGCGGCGTAGACAGCTTCCCAAAGGCCATTCTCGGGCGTCCGGAAAGCATAAATGTCCAGCACCACCCAAACTTAAAGCCTATATGTAAACCACATAACCTAGTGCGGTGCGTGATCCTCCTCCTCATACTCGCTTGTGTGCTGTGTCATATCGTGCGGCAAAAGGGTAAGCTCCTCCCAAGACCAAGCGATTAGACGCCCTCTGTGCACCCAAGGTGTGAAAATGGGTAAGGCTGCCGGCAGTAAGTGTTAGGCAAAGGCGCGAGTAGATCCTATGACCTGGAGAGCAAAATAGCCACACCAGGTAATGCCGGCGCAAGACTAAGTGACCACCAGGCAAACCCACGATTTCGCTCCATAGCCGGCTAGAAGAAACTAGGAGGCAAATCCTTTCCGCCTTTCACCACAAACCCCTTATTCAGGGAAAAGAACAATCAAAAATGCCCCCAAGCATCTTCTCCCAACATGAATCCCAGAAATAACCTTGTAAGTCCCAAGGGCAAAGGAATTACCGCGCGTTCCTTTCGCATCTCAAGCAGGAGGCACGTCATCCACAGGGAAAGGGCGGAGCAGGAACTCCAGGCAGTCATGTGAAATGCCCAGTCCCTAGCGCCCAATTTGCGCCAGTAGCAGCCCCTCTCACGACCATAATCATCATGGCTCCCACGTCCCACTCATTCCAAGCCCGAAGAAAGGGGCCAACCGTTTTCCGGGTGCACATGCCAATCCAAACAAAATCTTCAACCCTAAAGAAACGCCCGGCGCAGGCGCATTCTTATGCACATTCTCCAGCACCATTCGGATTAGTATGAACCTCACGTGCTGCATGCCAATTTAATGGAGTAGCACATCCACTGGTCGTGCACACCCCACGCCCTTCTCAAGATTCCCCACCTGCATGACGCCACTCGGGCAAAACCCTTCCTGTTCCCTAATCTGCCGGGTCGTAGCCCGTGGAAAAAGCAACGCTACGACATGATGAAAGCTCAACATAGAACCCTTGGTATTAACACAGCGCGAGCAACACCACGAAGGCAAGCTTAGCCCGGAACACTGAATCTTCGCCGTACGAACTCGCTTTGCTCCTTGTTTTCTCCTCACTTGACTACTATCAGCTGTCAATCCTACAAAACCCTTTTATATTTGTACATAAATCATAGAGCGTTCGAGAAACCATCGTCTCAAGCTATACTTTGTTTTAATTTACATTCAGTTTTGCAGAGCTTTTCGTTTTTATGTCCACAGGTAGAAGAAATTTGGACCCAGACTAGTGGTATACCACTAATCTTGAGCCACCCCAACCCCAACGTATCCCCAGGATTGACCATTATTGCTGCACCGCGAAACTCTAGTAGTGTAATACAGCCAAGATTATACATTCGTTGAAACCAGTTTATCGAGGAAATTGCACCTGCTCCGTAGGATGGTTTCAAATAATTATCTCCACCCTTCCACGCATAAAAGCAACTCATGCTACCAATGTTCTCAAGTTTATGATCAAATGTCTCCCTTTTGTATTTGCTTTTAAAACAGAGAAAAAGCCAGAAGATAGAACACCAAAGAATAGCAATACCTACAAATCTTAATTAGTCTATATCCCCAGAACTCACACTGTCAGACCCCCGAGTTATCAAATCCTCAGCGTGTTACCCGTCTAACATGGTGCAGAATCTAAACACGAGGAAATAAAATCACTAATCACCTTCCCATATTCACAGCAGACAAAGCTCCAAACTCAACCGGAGTGAAGAGTATCTAACGACAACCCCATCGGAATAAAATGAAGCTTGTGGACAACACCTGCCAAACGGGCACCAGATTGCGAGAATCTGCAGAGGACATGGCTGAAAATACCGGCTCGATAATGGAAGGCCAGACCACAAAAAGGACCCAGAGCTTTCCCAAGCAAGGTCCATAACATTAACCACTTTATCGAATACGTGCTAGCTGCAATCCATAGAGAAGTCCCTACCGCCGTGAGCGATGGAGGTCTTTGAGGCGGAGCCACCAGAGCGTAGGGTCGGGCCCACTCCGAGACTCTGGATTGTTCCTACAGGCTTGATGGGGAGGGATCCCCGAGGCTCGTAAGTCGACAGGGCTTGTGTGGGAAAGAGACTGCCACTCTAGTACGCACTGAGTGTGTGGACTGCTTACTACCGCAACTCGTGATTACGTAAGGGCTTATCACGATGAACAGGAAAAACGGCCTCAGGCGGGAAACGATCTAGGCAATGAACATGAATTTTGGAGGGAGAGTCTGCTGAAAAGTCCTGGCCACTTGCTGCCTGCTTGTCTGGAATTTACCCAGTCCACAGCTAATACTCTACACTTGAACCCGAGCACTGCCTCCTTCCTCATTCCTTTACCTCTCTACACCACCGAGATCACTATGAGAGGGCAAGCAATGCCACACCATGCGTTACATCCAAGAAATGCCCTCCATCTAGCAAGAACCAAAAACCCAGACCAATTCAATTGCCGCTTGAGCTCTTTGCTTCTGACACAACCTGGGATGGGTGAAATCGAAGGCTAATCACACCTAACCCTCGCCTCTTCTGCATAACCTTCCAGCAACTCCTAGAAATCAGCCAGTGTTCTCTCCTTATATCTCAATAAACAATAGCCCGATGCCTTGTCACCGTTCCCAATAAGCCTCCTGCTGGGCAACTCAAGAAGTATCCCTAATCACTCGAAGCATTGTGCTTACCTCGGTCTCTCACTGTACTCATCTTACGATAGCGGTTTTTAAGATAGTGAGATAAAATTCTTGCACCAACCAATCCTCAGCAACGATAAGGCATTGGGCATTTCATAAAACGTGTGGGACCTTTTATATTCTGCAAGTGCTAGTTTCGTGATAGTTTCAGGCACACCAGCTCAAGTTTAGGACTGTATCAAGCGCGGCTCCTTCAAGCCACAACTATCCCAGTACGCAACTCAACGGTTGAGAAAATGATATGAAGTAATTTAGGAGAGGGGGGGAAAATTTAGAAAACAGTACCATTAGTTCTATGACACAGTTCCTTCCCTTTAAAACGTCTATCTAACGAAGCGCATGTACTTCGATCCCTCATACTACGCACACATCCAGACACTAATTTCATTTAATTTTCTGAAAACTCGTGACTAAGATAAAAGGTAATAAAAAGTCTTCCTTGGTTTGCCTCATGGTCTGAACTGTTTTCAACAAAAGCAAGTGAAACCCATTTCAAGTCAGTATTCCTTTGTTTCGAAAAAATCTTAAGGATGGATATTACACTCGAGAAGATTCCAAGCGAGGAGTAATCTCCTATTAACCTAGTTCTTTTTTCCCAAAAAGAATCAGTTGAGCTACGGCGAGGAAAAAAGAAAGAAATGCTCAGAAATCCTATGGTCCTGTGCATGAAATGTTCTTTCTAGTTCTGAGTGGAACTTGCTTTATTGGACTGATACATGACCCCAAAGCTGAGACTATAGGAGCTGCATCCAGACGTAGGAATTTTAGAAAAGGTCAAAGAGACCAGGAACAACTGCGCGAGAAGGAGGGATGATTCTGTACCCCACAGAAATAGCCGATGCGAGTTTCCCAACTCTTCGCATCTTCAAACGTCAGCCGACAGGCGATAGCTCTCCACGAGGCAGTGTTCAGGGTGTCGACTGAAATGCGGAAGCTCTCCACTCCACCGTCACGATCTCATGACACTTCTGTCAGATATTCAGGGTGAGGCGGACCCTGCACGCTGCTCTGAAGACCCTAAACCAAATCATTATCCCACGTGCTACCCCATACCCGCATTTGTGTGAGTTGGTGAGCGACACTGTGTGTCCCTTTCCAGCGGGCCAAAGGTCACACACACTTACTTTTCCAGAGAAAACCGACTTCCTTACAAGTTTTCCCAAGCCTCACACATCAATAATACTGTTCGGGAGAGATACCCTCTGTACTTTTCAATAACGCTGATAATTCCAGCGGTACTCTGTTGCAAAAAAATCTCGTCCAAGCCAAAACCCATGCTCACACTGCCACAGAAAGTGGCATGGGGCCCAACAAAGCCTCGGCAAAATACCAGCTCACGTTACCTATGATGTGGATAATCACTTAAAATAAAATGAAAAGAAAAATGCACCAAGAGAAAAAAACCATATAGCATGCGGTAAAAATATAACTGAGACGCGACGATCAAGCCACCCCATCGAATTTCGTAATGCCTTTCCAACCATTACTCTAAACAACAACTAACACCGAGATCAAGAAGAGCATATTATCCACCAAAAATAACAAACACCATTCGAAAAAAGAAGTGGAAACCATAACTATTACTAATTAATGCCATGAGGCCTAGCAATTAATCGACCAACCCTTATTGGCTCGATACAAACGCTCACAACAATCAAAAGGGATAATCTTGACCTAAACAAACAAAGCCCAAGAAATTCCAACACTGATTTACAGCTTAATACTATAGAACTATACTTTTCTGATAAATGCGATACAAGAGCAGGCATACGAAACCAAAGCATATTAAACATATTACTTAATACTCCTAGCCGGCTGGCCAGAATTGACACACCACAACAAAAGGAGGATTATAATCATCGAATTCCCACAGATCCTCATTGCTAAAACAAGACCCCTCCCCTCAAAAAAATCGCAAACAAATAATAGGGACCCCCACATCAGCACCCCATAATTAGATTCCTCATCTATAAAACCAAGCTTATAGGGGACCTTCACTATTCACCTAACTTGCCCCGGAGCAACTATCCCATGGTATATCAATTAAAAACTTAGAATATGCTAATATACCTTCTCATCACCAAAATGGTCCGAAATGACCAAGTCAGCAAGCAGAGGAAGTGCTGGACCGAAACATAACGAACAAGAGATAAATTCTAACCTACTTGCCACCGTCTCAAAATCCCAAAGGTGTAGTTGTTACTCAATATTCTGATTCTCCTGAAACAGAATTAAACTCAAGAAATTAACCCCATTTCCCTTAAGAATATGACCCCTATCCCCAGTTCTCTTAAATCTACAGTGCTTGGCAACGCACATAAAGATCACACACCGGTATATACAAGGAAAAATATCTAGCGGCGAAGAATCCTCAACAAACTCTCGGACAGATTATGCTATTCTGCACCCGTGCTTTGAGAATTAAGCAGAGGAAAAATCCAGAGAGAATCACCCCAGATTACTGAACAGCACCACAACCAAACTCGAGTTTTCTTGAGAGATTTCCTGAAGTCCGTCTAGACCAAGTACCAAGTCCCTAGAAGACAGTCCAGGACACGCAGGGAAAGAACACCTGCACTCACCGGCTAATTGTACTCCAAACCCCGTGCTTCACTCAAGTCAGCAGAGCCAAGCCTTACTACCCAGAGAAGGAAGCAAAACTGAACAAGAAAGATCCGGAAATAGATACCTATCCACATTTCAGCAACTAAAATGTTAAGATATATTATCCAATATATGACTCTCGCAGAATAACCATTGTTTCATAACATAATAAGGGAAATGAAAACATGACCCAAAAAAAGACGAGTGAAGATCATAAAAAAAAACAAAGTAAATAATAAAATTTTTAGAAGGATCTAAGAAAAATACTTCCGCACTGCCATTAAAAAACCAATAAATTCTACACATTGCCAACAAGTCAAAGCGCACCTCACCATAAAGCATCATTCCCTGAAACAACATAGAAAAGTAATACTCACAGAATCAGAGCAAAGCAAAATAGTGAACTCCCGTAACAGGACAAGTCCCCACGCTGCAAATCATGCGAACACTGTCCAACCAAGGTAACACAGTATACCATGTTTGATCTCACTTATGCTGAAAAACACAAAGCCACAAGGATACACCCCTAGAAGAAAGTCAGATTAATACAGTGAGAACAGAACACACAACGCCAGTAGTGTGACCAGCACGACTGCGGTAAGATTACAGTGTGCCAGCAGTAGGCCATACTGATACTGCAGACACAGTTTCAGTTTCCTGAACAAGAGAGGTTCTGCCGAGATGAATAGATGTAATGATACACAACAGACGTGAATGTACTTAACACCACAGTTGTGAGGCCATACACTCAAATGATTTACAAATTTAAATGTAAAAAATCTACATCATTTTCCAGTGATGTAAAAATTGCCTCAGCCCTATTGTTATACCCTATATTACACCAACCATACATAAAAACATTCACCAAGATTAAGAATTTGTTTTCCTCTTCTTTCCCCCAAAAACCATATATATGTATCCGAGTGTCCCCTTCACCTGCCTTCCACCTACAAAACCATCCACCACTGTTAATCCTGCAACAAACCGACCCACAAAACAAAAATAAATAAGTTAAAAAAAGACCCTCTAGTATTTTCCAAAGCTTCCCATTCGCAATATGGATACACACCCTGTAAGTCTAGGGTTGACTTTGCATCCACTCTACACTGCCCAAAATGGATTACCACCAAGCCCTAAACAATACCTTTATACTGCCCACACCTCTGCTTCACAATTCAATAAAGAAACCCATTTCTTTCTGTATGCGCAGAAATCCTTTAAACATCCTTATCTGATGAGAAGCAACTTTGAATACTGCGCTGTCGAAATCGTTCTGCCAACTCCAGATCGGCTGGCAGGTAGCCATTTCCAGCTAGACCGTCATCGGAGGCTTAATCAAGCACCTTAACCTCTAAAACCTATCTATAGGATGGATCATCAACTAGATAAACTATCTCATAATAGGAACTTGACAAAATAATGCTCCTAACACAAGAAGCTTTCACTCTCAACATCAGAACTACTGAAACTTCTATCGCTCTCACAACACTCAATCAGTATTTAAGAGTAACTCCCAGCACCTACAGCGTAAATAACCAAGAATTCACTCTCTAAGCTCCTTGTGAGTGTTCACTTTTCCCTTCAAGATTTCACATATGTGATATAGGTACTATAGTCATTGCCTATTATCACTGCACTTACTCCCACTTAGATAATGCCCTCAGGTAAATACAATGTTTTTCAAGAGTGACAGGTCCTGTTCCTGGCTGAATAATTTCTCATGATACTTCATACTATAATGGTGTGTAAATATATAATCAATAATATATGTAAAATACACACATAAACACCCAGATAACTTCTTCTACCATTCATTTAACTGACAGCAACGCTTAGTTGTTTCCACAATCTATAGACCAATATGGTGAATGATCCGCAAGAAACATAGGCCTGCCAAGATATCTCCATATCTTTACGAAATATTTATTCTCATTTCCTTGGAAATACACCCACAAGATAGATGCTGGGTATGGCAATAAGCTCCCCTCCTGGTTTTTAAGTCCCGCGGTAGCCTCAATTTCATCATTAAATTTGGTGTTAACAAGTTAAGTAACTAAGCCAATGGTTAGTGCCATGGATTCCCCACCTGGTCTACCATGAACCAGTCTACAATGCCAGAAGCGTTCTTTAGATACTCTTCTGTTCCCAGTATCCTATCCCGTGCTCCTCCTCGACACCCCAAAATAAGGTCAAAACAGAGAAAACATACATAAATCTTGAACTTGATTTGGAAGTTTTGAAGTGGTTGGCAGTGGAATGAGTGTAGCAAGTCTGAAGCTATGTTGTGTGTACTGTAAGGCTGGGCAGATGGACACAAGGGTTGCTGCTGTTGGAAGCTTGGGCTCTTTCGCATTGGAGGAGGGAACATGTGGAGCAGGGGAGGGAAAAGGAGGCCTATGGTTTGAAAGAGCTAGAAGTGTAGTGTGAACTCATGATGTAAAAAGCAACACATTTCCTAGCTCCATCCACTGAAAGGGCCTAGAGATGGTGACACCCAGGTTTGTGAGCACACCCAGCCATGGCTTCTAAATGCCATTCCCTCTAAAAAACAAAAAACAGAAAAACCCCTGTGCTTCTGGAAAGAACAGCAGATTCTAAAGGTGGGGGCTGAAGAAGTACAAGGCCAGCCTGAAACACCTTGTATTACCATAAAGTAAAAGTACTTGAAATCAAATGGTGACATTTCACAAGCAGACAGGACCCAGGTGATATCCTAGGTTATACCCTGGAGGGCAAAAGAATGATGTGGGAAAAAGTGGTGAAATCCAAATAAAGTTAGTGGCTTTGGTGATGATAATCTGCGGCTGCTGCTGCTAAGTCACTTCAGTCGTGTCCGACTCTGTGCAACCTCATAGACGGCAGCCCACCAGGCTCCCCCGTCCCTGGGATTCTCCAGGCAAGAACACGGGAGTGGGTTGTCATTTCCTTCTCCAATGCATGAAAGTGAAAAGTGAAAGTGAAGTCGCTCAGTCGTGTCCGACTCTTAGCGACCCCATGGACTGCAGCCTACCAGGCTCCTCCATCCATGGGATTTTCCAGGCAAGAGTACTGGAGTATGGTTGCCATTGCCTTCTCCGGATGATAATCTATCAATGCTAATTTCTTGGTTTTCACAACTGTACTATGGCTTTGTAAAGTGTTAGCACTCGGGTTAATTGGGACTCTCTGTACTATCTTTGCAATATTTCTGTTCATCTAAGATTATTCAGTTCAGTTCAGTTCAGTCACTCAGTCGTGTCCGACTCTTTGCAACCCCATGAATCGCAGCACGCCAGGCCTCCCTGTCCATCACCAACTCCCAGAGTTCACTCAGACTCACGTCCATCGAGTCAGTGATGCCATCCAGCCATCTCATCCTCTGTCGTCCCCTTCTTCTCCTGCCCCAATCCCTCCCAGCATCAGAGTCTTTTCCAATGAGTCAACTCTTCGCATGAGGTGGCCAAAGTACTGGAGTTTCAGCTTTAGCATCATTCCTTCCAAAGAAATCCCAGGGCTGATCTCCTTCAGAATGGACTGGTTGGATCTCCTTGCAGTCCAAGGGACTCTCAAGAGTCTTCTCCAACACCACAGTTCAAAAGCATCAATTCTTCGGCGCTCAGCCTTCTTCACAGTCCAACTCTCACATCCATACATGACCACTGGAAAAACCATAGCCTTGACTAGACGGACCTTAGTCGGCAAAGTAATGTCTCTGCTTTTGAATATGCTATCTAGGTTGGTCATAACTTTTCTTCCAAGGAGTAAGCGTCTTTTAATTTCATGGCTGCAGTCACCATCTGCAGTGATTTTGGAGCCCAAAAAATAAAGTCTGACACTGTTTCCACTGTTTCCCCATCTATTTCCCATGAAGTGATGGGACCGATGCCATGATCTTCGTTTTCTGAATGTTGAGCTTTAAGCCAACTTTTTCACTCTCCTCTTTCACTTTCATCAAGAGGCTTTTTAGTTCCTCTTCACTTTCTGCCATAAGGGTGGTGTCATCTGCATATCTGAGGTTATTGATATTTCTCCCGGCAATCTTGATTCCAGCTTGTGTTTCTTCCAGTCCAGCGTTTCTCATGATGTACTCTGCATATAAGTTAAATAAGCAGGGTGACAATATACAGCCTTGACGTACTCCTTTTCCTATTTGGAACCAGTCTGTTGTTCCATGTCCAGTTCTAACTGTTGCTTCCTGACCTGCATACAGATTTCTCAAGAGGCAGGTCAGGTGGTCTGGTATTCCCATCTCTTTCAGAATTTTCCACAGTTTATTGTGATCCACACAGTCAAAGGCTTTGGCATAGTCAATAAAGCAGAAATAGATGTTTTTCTGGAACTCTCTTGCTTTTTCCATGATCCAGCGATGTTGGCAATTTGATCTCTGGTTCCTCTGCCTTTTCTAAAACCAGCTTGAACATCTGGAAGTTCACGGTTCACGTATTGCTGAAGCCTGGCTTGGAGAATTTTGAGCATTACTTTACTAGCATGTGAGATGAGTGCAATTGTGCAGTAGTTTGAGCATTCTTTGGCATTGCCTTTCTTTGGGATTGGAATGAAAACTGACCTTTTCCAGTCCTGTGGCCACTGCTGAGTTTTCCAAATTTGCTGGCATATTGAGTGCAGCACTTTCACAGCATCATCTTTCAGGATTTGAAATAGCTCAACTGGAATTCCATCACCTCCACTAGCTTTGTTCGTAGTGATGCTTTCTAAGGCCCACTTGACTTCACATTCCAGGATGTCTGGCTCTAGATGAGTGATCACACCATCGTGATTATCTGGTCATGAAGATCTTTTTTGTACAGTTCTTCTGTGTATTCTTGCCACCTCTTCTTAATATCTTCTGCTTCTGTTAGGTCCATACCATTTCTGTCCTTTATCGAGCCCATCTTTGCATGAAATGTTCCCTTGGTATCTCTAATTTTCTTGAAGAGATCTCTAGTCTTTCCCATTCTGTTGTTTTCCTCTATTTCTTTGCATTGATCGCTGAAGAAGGCTTTCTTATCTCTTCTTGCTATTCTTTGGAACTCTGCATTCAGATGCTTATATCTTTCCTTTTCTCCTTTGCTTTTCGCCTCTCTTCTTTTCACAGCTATTTGTAAGGCCTCCCAGACAGCCATTTTGCTTTTTTGCATTTCTTTTCCATGGGATGGTCTTGATCCCTGTCTCCTGTACAATGTCACGAACCTCATTCCATAGTTCATCAGGCACTCTATCTATCAGATCTAGGCCCTTAAATCTATTTCTCACTTCCACTGTATAATCATAAGGGATTTGATTTAGGTCATACCTGAATGGTCTAGTTTTTCCCTAGTCTGAATTTGGAATAAGGAGTTCGATCTGAGCCACAGTCAGCTCCTGGTCTTGTTTTACTGTATAGAGCTTCTAATCAATCTGATTTCCATCTGGTTGCCAACCCCCTACAAGACATCACCAGATGGTGAAATCAGATTGATTATATTCTTTGCAGCCAAAGATGGAGAAGCTCTATACAGTCAACAAAAACAAGACCAGGAGCTGACTGTGGCTCAGATCATGAACTCCTTATTACCAAATTCAGACTTAAATTGAAGAAAGTAGGGAAAAGACCATTCAGGTATGACCTAAATCAAATCCCTTATGATTATACAGTGGAAGTGAGAAATAGATTTAAGGGCCTAGATCTGATAGATAGAGTGCCTGATGAACTATGGAATGAGGTTCGTGACATTGTACAGGAGACAGGGATCAAGACCATCCCCATGGAAAAGAAATGCAAAAAAGCAAAATGGCTGTCTGGGGAGGCCTTACAAATAGCTGTGAAAAGAAGAGAAAAAGCAAAGGAGAAAAGGAAAGATATAAGCATCTGAATGCAGAGTTCCAAAGAATAGCAAGAAGAGATAAGAAAGCCTTCTTCAGCGATCAATGCAAAGAAATAGAGGAAAACAACAGAATGGGAAAGACTAGAGATCTCTTCAAGAAAATTAGAGATACCAAGGGAACATTTCATGCAAAGATGGGCTCGATAAAGGACAGAAATGGTATGGACCTAACAGAAGCAGAAGATATTAAGAAGAGGTGGCAAGAATACACAGAACTGTACAAAAAAGATCTTCATGACCCAGATAATCATGATGGTGTGATCACTCATCTAGAGCCAGACATCCTGGAATGTGAAGTCAAGTGGGCCTTAGAAAGCATCACTACGAACAAAGCTAGTGGAGGTGATGGAATTCCAGTTGAGCTATTTCAAATCCTGAAAGATGATGCTGTGAAAGTGCTGCACTCAATATGCCAGCAAATTTGGAAAACTCAGCAGTGGCCACAGGACTGGAAAAGGTCAGTTTTCATTCCAATCCAAAGAAAGGCAATGCCAAAGAATGCTCAAACTACGCACAATTGCACTCATCTCACATGCTAGTAAAGTAATGCTCAAAATTCTCCAAGCCAGGCTTCAGCAATACGTGAACCGTGAACTTCCAGATGTTCAAGCTGGTTTTAGAAAAGGCAGAGGAACCAGAGATCAAATTGCCAACATCCGCTGGATCATGGAAAAAGCAAGAGAGTTCCAGAAAAACATCTATTTCTGCTTTATTGACTATGCCAAAGCCTTTGACTGTGTGGATCACAATAAACTGTGGAAAATTCTGAAAGAGATGGGAATACCAGACCACCTGACCTGCCTCTTGAGAAATCTGTATGCAGGTCAGGAAGCAACAGTTAGAACTGGACATGGAACAACAGACTGGTTCCAAATAGGAAAAGGAGTACGTCAAGGCTGTATATTGTCACCCTGCTTATTTAACTTCTATGCAGAGTACATCATGAGAAACGCTGGACTGGAAGAAACACAAGCTGGAATCAAGATTGCCGGGAGAAATATCAATAACCTCAGATATGCAGATGACACCACCCTTATGGCAGAAAGTGAAGAGGAACTAAAAAGCCTCTTGATGAAAGTGAAAGAGGAGAGTGAAAAAGTTGGCTTAAAGCTCAACATTCAGAAAACGAAGATCATGGCATCTGGTCCCATCACTTCATGGGAAATAGATGGGGAAACAGTGGAAACAGTGTCAGACTTTTTTTTGGGGCTCCAAAATCACTGCAGATGGTGACTGCAGCCATGAAATTAAAAGACGCTTACTCCTTGGAAGAAAAGTTATGACCAACCTAGATAGCATATTCAAAAGCAGAGACATTACTTTGCCAACTAAGGTCCGTCTAGTCAAGGCTATGGTTTTTTCCAGTGGTCATGTATGGATGTGAGAGTTGGACTGTGAAGAAGGCTGAGCGCCGAAGAATTGATGCTTTTGAACTGTGGTGTTGGAGAAGACTCTTGAGAGTCCCTTGGACTGCAAGGAGATCCAACCAGTCCATTCTGAAGGAGATCAGCCCTGGGATTTCTTTGGAAGGAATGATGCTAAAGCTGAAACTCCAGTACTTTGGCCACCTCATGCGAAGAGTTGACTCATTGGAAAAGACTCTGATGCTGGGAGGGATTGGGGCAGGAGGAGAAGGGGACGACAGAGGATGAGATGGCTGGATGGCATCACGACTCGATGGACATGAGTCTGAGTGAACTCGGGAGTTGGTGATGGACAGGGAGGCCTGGCGTGCTGAATTCATGGGGTCAAAGAGTCGGACACGACTGAGTGACTGAACTGAACTGAACTGTGAGATGAGTGCAATTGTGCGGTAGTTTGAGCATTCTTTGGCATTGCCTTTCTTTGGAATTGGAATGAAAACTGACCTTTTCCAGTCCTGTGGCCACTGCTGAGTTTTCCAAATTTGCTGGCATATTGAGTGCAGCACTTTCACAGCATCATCTTTCAGGATTTGAAATAGCTCAACTGGAATTCCATCACCTCCACTAGCTTTGTTCGTAGTGATGCTTTCTAAGGCCCACTTGACTTCACATTCCAGGATGTCTGGCTCTAGGTGAGTGATCACACCATCGTGATTATCTTGGTCGTGAAGATCTTTTTGTACAGTTCTTCTGTGTTTCTTGCCACCTCTTCTTAATATCTTCTGCTTCTGTTAGGTCCATACCATTTCTGTCCTTTATCGAGCCCATCTTTGCATGAAATGTTCCCTTGGTATCTCTAATTTTCTTGAAGAGATCTCTCTAGTCTTTCCCATTCTGTTGTTTTCCTCTATTTCTTTGCATTGATCACTGAGGAAGGCTTTCTTATCTCTTCTTGCTATTCTTTGGAACTCTGCATTCAGATGCTTATATCTTTTTTTCTCCTTT
>NW_017213168.1:0-15864 GCF_001704415.2 Capra hircus | reverse complement strand
GGCACGTTGGACAGCCCTGTGGGAAAGCCTCGTGGGAAAGCTCGTGTAAAGCCAGGCCTCGAGGTAAAGCCACAGATCTCTTGATCCACGCGAAGGGAATCGTGACTCTGCTGCTACAGCTCGAGAGGAAAGCGCACGTTCATGCCCCACTCGAGACGAGGACTGACTCCCCTGGGGAGACTCCAGAAGTACCCCAAGATCCATGTCAGCACTGGAGAGGAATCCTCAGGTTCCGGCACTTGCTGGGAGCCAGTGTGAGGAATCCCGCCGTGACAAGGTCATGAGGAATGAAGCTGACATACGCAAGGCGTGCTCAGACTTCAGGGACCCCTCTGCAAATTCCTAAGCACGTACCCAACAAAAATCTGCCGGCTTTTGTGCTCTGCTTTTCCACTCTTCTGACATTTTCTGGAAAAAGTCAATTCAGGGCTTTAGTCTTCTGCATTTGAAAGAGTGTTTCAATCCAAAAACCCCTCCGATGGCTGTCTAGCCTGCCTGCAGGACTCGTACAACTGCGCATGTGATTGTTTGAGGCCTCCTGACCGCAGGAGTCACAGGAAGCTTAAAATATCCTAGGAATGTAGCAGCTTCCGAGGAGTCAAAATCTTTAGAATAGGACTGATTAAAGGTTTCATTTTTTGGGTCAATGCTTGCTGCCAAATTTTCATATCCTTTATTTTTAGATATAGTTGGTATATAGAAAAACAAGTAGTAGACCTGGTATTAGCAACATTAGATCTTTGAGTTAAGTACCTTCTTTGTTATATCCCACTGCACCTTTGTTCTATAGAGATGTAACTTTAATGCTTTAAGGAGATGCAGATTAAAAAAAAAAAAACACTTCAGGGGAAACAAAATTAACATTCATTAAGGAAGAGAGCCAAAAAGTGTTAACAAGCCTCTTGTCCAAAAGATAATGTAAATCACCTGAGACCTTTTGTATACAAAATGATATACGGAAAGAATCTGGGTTGCGAACGCTACATAATTTTGTGTTACCCATTGATCTCCGTGTTTTATCAAAAGTATAAAAGGCCTTCTGAACAATAAAGGATGGGGGCCAGTTTCTCGAACTAGTCTCTCGGCCTGGTTTCTTGGGACTCTGGCTCCCCCCATGTCTCTCTCTCTCTCTTCTTCTCTCCCATTCCCTCTCTCTGCTCTTTACTTTAACTTCAGGCTGAATCTCCATCTGGGGCCCGGAGGCTCGCCAGGTCTACTTACTTGCCCCGGCTGTTAAGACCCACACGAAAGGGAGCTTAAGGCGAGGCACCCTTAGATATTCAAGCGGGCGCCGGTGGCCCAACGTAGATGGTGCAAATTCCTTGTCTGGAATTTTATTGGCCTTCCGCGTAAACCAAGCTATTCAGCCCTCTTCCTCCATTTAATCTTCTTACTACACTATAGTTTCTTAATCTAATCTTACATTAATAAACAAACAAGTCTTTCCACGCCAACGCCGTCCACCCTTCGAATTTCCTGGATCCACCGGGGCTGGACCCCGGTAGGCACCGACTCAACACAAGGTCTTAGGCCCTGGCATGGACGGGAGAGGAATCCCGAGAGGCCCCCGAGCAACTCGCATGGGGACTGGCCTTTCCTGAGGCCACCAGAGCGGGTCCCAGTGGTCCCCGTCGTAAGGCGAGAGCACGTACCACAACTCGAAAAAATCCAGGAGATTCTCCCCTCCAGGGGAGATGAGGCCCATTTCCGCTAAGGCGTCTCGACTCTAAACACACCTAACCTCTGGAATTCCAAAGGATCCTTCACACCGTTGCTGCAACTCAAGAATTTCCCCAACATACCCGTCTCCACTCGAGAGGAAGCACGAGAGTCCCGGCCACATCCAGAGGAGCCCCGTTTCCGCCTCCAAGTTCGAGAGGAGGGATCCTTTTCCTGCGCGGTCGGGAAAGAATTCCCGGTGTTCCCGTCGCATCTCAAGAGGAGGCGCTGTCCACAGGAAAGGCGAGAGGAACTCCAGGGTCGTGCCACCATCCCCAGAGTCCCCCAGATGTCTCATTCCATTCCAGGGAAACCTGTTTTCCCTGCACTGCCTCGACTTTCAAGCCGAGGATCGACTCACACCACGGTGGCACGTGGGACAGCCCTGTGGGAAAGCCTGGTGGGAAAGCCTCGAGGGAAAGCGACAGATGCTTTGATCCACGCGAAGGGAAGCGTGACACTGCTGCTTCTGGTCGGGAGGAAAGTACACGTGCATTCCCCCACTCGAGACGAGGACTGACTCCCCTGGGGAGACTCCAGAAGTACCCAAGATCCATGTCAGCACTGGAGAGGAACCCTCACTTTACGGCACCGACTCCACAAAGGTCTTAGGCCCCAGCATCGACGGGAGAGGAATCCCGTGAGTCTCCCCGAGCAACTCGCATGGGGACTGGCCTTTCCTGAGGCCACCAGAGCGGGTCCCTGAGGTTCCCGTCGTAGGTCGAGAGCACCAGCAGCAACTTGAGAAAATCCAGGAGGTTCTCCCTTCCAGGCGAGATGAGGACCATTTCCGCTGAGGTGTCTCAAGGCTAATCACACCTTACCTCTGGAACTTCCAAAGGGTCCTTAACACCCTTGCTGCAACTCAATAAGATCCCCAACATACCCGTCTCCACTCGAGAGGAAGCACGAGAGTCCCGCCCACATCCAGAGGAGCCCCGTTTCCGCCTCCTAGCTCGAGAGGAGGGATCCTTTCCCTCAGTGATCGGGAAAGAGTTCCCAGTGTTCCCGGCGCATCTAAAGAGGAGGCGATCTCCACAGGAAAGGCGAGAGGAAATCCAGGTCGGGCCACCATTCCCAGCGTCCCCCAGATGTCTCAGTGCATTCCAGGAAACCTGTTTTCCTGCACTGCCCGACTTTCAAGCAAGGATCGACTCACACCACGGTGGCACGTGGGACAGCCCTGTGGGAAAGCTCGTTGGAAAGACTCGAGGGAAGCCTCGTGGGAAAGCCTCTAGGGAAAGCCACAGTTGCTTTGATCAACCGAAGGGAAGTGTGACACTGCTGCTACAGCTCGGGAGGAAAGCGCACGTGCATGCCCCACTCGAGACGAGGACTGACTACCCTGAGGAGAGTCCAGAAGTACCCCAAGATCCACGTCAGCCCTGTAGAGGAATCCTCACTTTCCGGCACCGACTCCAAACAAGGGTCTTAGGCCCCGGCATCGACGGGAGAGGAATCCCGAGAGGCCCCAAGTAACTAGCATGGGGACTGGCCTTTCCTGAGGCCATTAGAGCGGGTCCCTGAGGTCCCCGTCATAAGTCGAGAGCACCTGCCGCAACTCGAGAAAATCCAGGAGGTTCTCCCTCCAGGCGAGATGAGGCCCATTTCCTCAGAAGCGTCCCCAGGTTAATCACACCTAAACTCTGGAACTTCCAAAACGTTCTTCACATCCTTGCTGCAACACAAGAAGTTCCCCGACATACCCGTCTCCACTCGAGAGGAAGCACGAGAGTCCCGCCCACATCCAGAGGAGCCCCGTTTCCGCCTCATAGCTCGAGAGGAGGGATCCTTTCCCTGCGTGGTCGGGAAAGAATTCTCGGCGTTCCCGTCGCATCTCAAGAGGGGACGCTTTACACAGGAAAGGCGTGAGGAACTCCAGGGTCGTTCCACCATTCCAGAGTCCCCCAGATGTCTCAGGCCATTCCAGGGAAACCTGTTTTCCCTGCACTGCCTCGACTTTCAAGCCGAGGATCGTCTCACACGACGGTGGCACGTGGGACAGCCCTGTGGGAAAGCCTCGTGGGAAAGTCTCATGGGAAAGCCTGGAGGGAAAGCCACAGATCCCTTGATCCACGCGAAGGGGAGCGTGACACTGCTGCTACAGCTCGGGAGGAAAGCACACGTGGCATGCCCTTACTCGGGACAAGGACTGACTCCCCTGTGGAGTCTCCAGAAGTACCCCAAGATCCAAGTCAGCACTGGAGAGGAATTCTCAGGTTCCGGCACCGACTCCCCACAAGGTGTTAGGCCCCGGCATCGATGGGAAAGGAATCCTGATAGGCCCCCGAGCAACTCGCATGGGGACTGGCCTTTCCTGAGGCCACCAGAGCGGGTCCCTGAGGTCCCCGTCGTAACGTCGAGAACACCTGCAGCAACTCAAGAAAATGCAGGAGGTTCTCCCTCCAGGGGAGATGAGGACCATTTCCTCTGAGGCGTCCCCAGGCTAATCACACCTAACCTCTGGAACTTCCAAAGGGTCCTTCACACCCTTGCTGCAACTCAAGAAGTTCCCCGACATACCCGTCTCCACTCAAGAGGAAGCACGAGAGTCCCGCCCAATCCAGAGGAGCCCAGTTTCCGCCTCCAAGCTCGAGAAGAGGGATCCTTTCCCTGCGTCGTCCGTGAAAGAATTCCCGGCGGGTTGCGTCGCATCTCAAGAGGAGGCCCTCTCTACAGGAAAGCCGAGAGGAACTCCAGGGTCATGCCACCATTCCCAGAGTCCCCCAGATGTCTCAGTCTATTCCAGGGAAACCTGTTTTCCCTGCACTGCCTCGACTTTCAAGCCGAGGATCAACTCACACCATGGTGGCACGGGGGAAAACCCTGTGGGAAAGCCTCGTGGGAAAGCCTCATGGGAAACCCTCGAGGGAAAGCCACAGATCCCTTGATCCAAGCGAAGGGAAGCGTGACACTGCTGCTAAAGCTCGGGAGGAAAGCGCACTTGGCATGCCCACACTCGAGACGAGGACTGACTCCCCTGGGGAGACTCCAGAAGTACCCCAAGGTCCATGTCAGCCCTGGAGAGGAATCCTCAGGTTCCGGCACCGACTCCACGCAAGGCTTAGGCCCGGCATCAGGGGAGAGGAATCCCGAGAGGCCCCCGAGCAACTCGTATGGGGACCTGCCTTTCCTGAGGCCACCAGAGCGGGTTCCTGATGTCCCCGTCGTTAGTCAAGAGCACCTGCCGCAACTCGAGAAAATCCAGGAGGTTCTCCCTTCCAGGCGAGATGAGGCCCATTTCCGCTGAGGCGTCTCGAGGCTAATCACACCAAACCTCTGGAACTTCCAAAGGGTCCTTCACACCCTTGCTGCAACTCAAGAAGTTCGCTGACATACCCGTCTCCACTCGAGAGGAAGCACGAGAGTCCCGCCCACATCTAGAGGAACCCCGTTTTCCGCCTCCTAGCTCGAGAGGAGGGATCCTTTCCCTGCATGGTCGGGAAAGAATTCCCGGCGTTCCCGTCGCATCTCAAGAGGAGGCGCTCTCCACAGGAAAGGCGAGCGGAACTCCAGGGTCGTGCAACCATTCCCAGAGTCCCCAGATGTCTCAGTCCATTCCAGGGAAACTTTTTTCCCTACACTGCCTCGACTTTCAGGACGAGGATCGACTCACACCACGGTGGCACGTGGGACAGCCCTTTGGGGAAAGCCTCGAGGGAAAGCCACAGATCCCTTGATCCACGCGAAGGGAACCATGACACTGCTGCTGCAGCTCGGGAGGAAAGCGCACGTGCATGCTCCCACTCGAGACAGAGGACTGACTCCCCTGGGGAGACTCCAGAAGTACTCCAAAATCCATGTCAGCACTGGAGAGGAAACCTCAGGTTCCGGCACCGACTCCACACAAGTTCTTAGGCCCGGCACGACGGGAGAGGAATCCCGAGAGGTCCCCGTGCAAACTTGCATGGGGACTGGCCTTTCCTGAGGCCACCAGAGAGGGTCCCTGAGGGCCCCGTCGTAGGTCGAGAGCACCTGCCGCAACTTGAATAAATCCAGGAGGTTCTCCCTTTCAGGCGAGATGAGGACCATTTCTGCTGAGACGTCTCGAGGCTAATCACACCTAACCTCTGGAAGTTACAAAAGCGTCCTTCACACTCTTTCTGCAACTCAAGAAGTTCCCCGACATACCCGTTTCCACTCGAGAGGAAGCACGAGTGTCCCGCCCACATCCAGATGAGCCCCGTTTCCGCCTCATAGCTCAACAGGAGGGATCCATTCCCTGCGTGGTCGGGGAAGAATTCCCGGCGTTCCCGTCACATCTCAAGAAGGGAGCGCTCTCCACAGGAAAGGCGAGAGGTACTCCAGGGTCGTGCCACCATTCCCAGATCCCCCAGATATCTCAGTCCATTCCACGGAAGCCTGTTTTCCCTGGCACTGACTCAACTTTCAAGACGAGGATCGACTGACACCACGGTGGCACGTGGGACATCACCTTGGGAAAGCGTCGTGGGAAAGCCTGGTGGGAAAGCGTCCTGGGAAAGCCTCGCTTAAAGCCTCGAGGGAAAGCCACTGATCCTAGGATACACGGGAAGGGAAGCGTGACACTGCTGCTACAGTTCGGGAGGAAAGTGCACGTGCATGCCCCCACTCGAGACGAGGACTGACTCCCCTGGGGAGACTCAAGAAGTACCCCAAGATCCATGTCAGAACTGGAGAGGAATTCTCAGTTCCGACACCGGACTCCACACAAGGTCTTAGGCCCTGGCATCGATGGGAGAGGAATCCCGAGAGGACCCGGAGCAAATCGCATGGGGACTGGCCTTTCCTGAGGCCACCAGAGCGGGTCCCTGAGGTCCCCGTAGTAATTCGAGAGCACCTGCCGCAACTTGAGAAAATCCAGGAGGTTCTCCCTTCTTGGCGAGATGAGGCCCATTTCCACTGAGTTCTCTCACGGCTAATCACACCTAACCTCTGGAACTTCCAAAGGGTCCTTCACACCCTTTCTTGCAATTCAAGCAGATCACCCAACATACCAGTCTCCACTCGAGAGGAAGAACGAGAGTCCCGCCCACATCCAGAGGAGCCCCGTTTCCGCCTCCTAGCTCGAGAGGAGGGATCCTTTCCCTGCGTGGTCGGAAAGAATTCCCGGCGTTCCCATCGCATCTCAAGAGGGGGCGCTCTCCACAGGGAAGGCGAGAGGAACTCCAGGGTCGTGCCACCATTCCAGAGTCCCACAGATGTCTTAGTCCATTCCAGGGAAACCTGTTTTCCCTGCACTGCCTCGACTTTCAAGAAGAGGTTCGACTCACACCAAGGTGGCAGGTGGGACAGTCCTGTGGGAAAGCGTCGTGGGAAAGCGTCGTGGAAAGCCTCGAGGGAAAGCCACAGATCCCTTGATCCTCGCGAAGGGAAGCTCAACACTGCTGCTACAGCTCGGAGGAAAGCTCACGTGCATGCCCCGACTCGAGACGAGGACTGACTCCCCTGGGGAGACTCCAGAAATACCCCAAGATACATGTCAGGCACTGGAGAGGAATCCTCAGGTTTTGGCACAGACTCCACACAAGATCTTAGGTCCCGGCATCGACGGGAGACGAATCCCGAGAGACCCATGAGCAACTCGCATGGGGACTTCCCTTTCGTGAGGCCACAAGAGGGGGTCCCTGATGTCACCGTCGTAAGTCGAGAGCATCTGCTGCAACTCGAGAAAATCCAGGAGGTTCTCCTCTCCTGGCGAGATGAGGCCCATTTTCCGCTGAGGGTCTCGAGGCTAATCACACCTAAACTCTGGAACTTCCAAAGGGTCATTCACACCCTTGCTGCAACTCAAGAAGTTCCCCAACATATTCGTCTCCACTCGAGCAGGAAGCACGAGAGTCCCGCCCACATCCAGAGGAGACCCGTTTCCGCCTCCTAGCTAGAGAGGAGGGATACTTTCCCTGCGTGGTCGGGAAAGAATTCCCGCGTTCCCGTTAGCATCTCAAGAGGAGGCGCTCTCCACAGGAAAGGCGAGAGGAACTCCAGGGTCGTTTCACCATTCCCAGAGCCCCCAGATGTCTCAGTCCATTCCAGGGAAACCTGCTTTCCCTGCACTGCCTCGACTTTCAAGCCGAGGATCGACTCACACCACGGTGGCACGTGGGACAGCCCTGTGGGAAAGCCTCGTGGGAAAGCCACAGATCACTTGATACTCGCGAAGGGAAGCGCGACACTGTTGCTAAAGCTCGGGAGGAAAGCGCACGTTCATGCCCCCATTCGAGACGAGGACTGTCTCCCCTGGGGAGACTCCAGAAGTACCCCAAGATCCATGTCAGCACTGGAGAGGAATCCTCCGGTTCCGGCCACCTACTTCCACACAAGGTTTTATGGCTCCGGCATCGACGGGAGAGGGAATCCTAGAGGCCCCGAGTAACTCGCATGGGGACCGTCCTTTCGATATGCCACCAGAGCGGGTCCCTGAGGTCCCCGTCGTAAGTCGAGAGCACCTGCCACAACTGAGAAAATCCAAGAGGTTCTCCCCTCAGGCGAGATGAGGCCCATTTCCGCTGAGGCGTCTGGAGGCTAATCACACCTAACCTCTGGAACTTCCATAGGGTACTTCACACCCTTGCTGCAACTCAAGAAGTTCCCCGACATACCCGTCTCCAGTCGAGAGGAAGCACGAGAGTCCCGCCCACATCCAGAGGAGCCCCGTTTCAGCTTCCTAGCTCGAGAGGAGGGATCCTTTCCCTGCGTGTTCGGGAAAGAATTTCTGGCGTTCCCGTTGCATCTCAAGAGGAGGCACTCTCCACAGGAAAGGCGAGAGGACTCCAGGGTCGTTCCCCCATTCCCAGAGTCCCCCAGATTTCTCAGTCCATTCCAGGGAAACCTGTTTTCCCTGCACTGCCTCGACTTTCAAGCCGAGGATCGACTCACACCACGGTGGCACGTGGGACAGCCCTGTGGGAAAGCATCGTGGAAAAGCCTCCTGGGAAAGCCTGGAGGGAAAGCCACAGATCCCTTGATCCACGCGAAGGGAAGCGTGACACTGCTGCTACAGCTCGGGAGGAAAGCGCACGTGCATGCCACCACTTAGAGGAGGACTGACTCCCCTGGGGAGACTCCAGAAGTACCCCCAAGATCCATGTCAGCACTGGAGAGGAATCCTCAGGTTCCGGCACCGACTCCACACAAGGTCTTAGGCCCCGGCATCGACGGGAGAGGAATCCCTAGAGGGCCCCGTGGCAACTCGCATGGGGACTGGCCTTTCCTGAGGCCACCAGAGGGGGTCCCTGTGTTCCCCGTCGTAAGTCGAGAGCACCTGCCGCAACTCGAGAAAAATCCAGGAGGTTCTCCCCTCCAGGCCAAGATGAGGTCCATTTGCGCTGAGGCGTCTCGAGGCTAATCACACCTAACCTCTGGAACTTCCAACGGGTCCTTCCACACCCTTGCTGCAACTCAAGAAGTTTCCCGACATACCCGTCTCCACTCGAGAGGAAGCACGGAGAGTTCCGCCCACATCCAGAGGAGCCCCGTTTCCGCCTCCTAGCTCGAGAGGAGGGATCCTTTCCCTGCGTGGTCGGGAAAGAAATTCCAGCGCTTCCCGTTGAATCTCAAGAGGAGGCACTCTCCACAGGAAAGGCCGAGAGGAACTCCAGGGTCGTTCCCCATTCCAGAGTCCCCAGATTTCTCAGTCCATTCCAGGGAAACCTGTTTCCCTGCACTGCCTCGACTTTCAAGCCGAGGATCAACTCACACCACGGTGGCACGTGGGACAGCCCTGTGGGAAAGCTGCCGGGAGCCAGTTGTGAGGAATCCCGCCCGTGACAAGGTCATGAGGAAGGAAGCTGACATTCGCAAGGCGTGCTCAGACTTCAGGGACCCCTCTGGAAATTCCTAAGGCATGTACCACAACAAAAATCTGCCGGCTTTTGTGCTCTGCTTTTCCACTCTTCTGACATTTTCTGGAAAAAGTCAATTCAGGGTTTCAGTCTTCTGCATTTGAAAGAGTGTTTCAATCTAAAAACCCCTCCGATGGCTTTCTAACCTGCCTGCAGGACTCTGCGAGTGTGATTGTTTGAGGCCTCCTGACTGCAGGAGGCACAGGAAGCTTAAAACATCCTAGGAATGTAGGGGCTTCCGAAGAGTCAAAATCTTTAGAATAGGACTGATTAAAAGTTTCATTTGTTGAGTCCAATGCTTGCTGCCAAATTTTCATATCCTTTATTTTTAGATATAGTTGGTATATAGAAAAACAAGTAGTAGACCTGGTATTAGCAACATTAGATCTTTGAGTTAAGTACCTTCTTTGTTATATCCCACTGCACCTTTGTTCTATAGAGATGTAACTTTAATGCTTTAAGGAGATGCAAATTAAAGAAAAACACTTCGGGGGAAACAAAATCAACATTCATTAAGGAAGAGAGCTAAAAAGTGTTAACAAGCTTCTTGGCCAGAAGATAATGTAAATCACCTGAGACCTTTTGTATACAAAATGATGTATAGAAAGAGTCTGGGCTGCGAACGCTACATAATTCTGTGTTACCCGTTGATCTCCATGTTTTATCAAAAGTATAAAAGGCCTTCTGAACAATAAAGGATCGGACCAGTTTCTCGAACTAGTCTCTCGGCCTGGTTTCTTGGGACTCTGGCTCCCCCCATGTCTCTCTCTCTCCTCTTCTCTCCCCTTCCCTCTCTCTGCTCTTTACTTTAACTTCAGGCTGAATCTCCATCTGGGGCGCAGAGGCTCGCCAGGTCTACTTACTTGCCCCGGCTGTTAAGACCCGCACGAAAGGGAGCTTAAGGCGAGGCACCCTTAGATATTCAAGCGGGCGCCGGTGGCCCAACGTAGATGGTGCAGATTCCTTGTCTGGAATTTTATTGGCCTTCCGCGTAAACCAAGCTATTCAGCCCTCTTCCTCCACTTAATCTTCTTATTACACTATAGTTTCTTAATCTAATCTTACATTAATAAACAAACAAGTCTTTCCACGCCAACGCCGTCCACCCTTCGAATTCCCTGGATCCACCGGGCCAGGACCCCGGCAAGTGGCGCCCGGAACAGGCTATTCGAAGGTAGGTTCCTCGGAGCAAAAGCTCCCCCCGGAGCACTCTCTGCTGCTCCCCCCGGAGCCCTCTCCCGTTGCTCCCCCGGAGCACTCTCTGTTGCTCCCCCCGGAGTGACTTAATCACTCCCCCCGGAGTACTTTCGGGTACTCCCCCAGTGTTGAGTGTTCGGGACGGCTAGGACCCCACTCAGGGTGCCGCGACCCCCCTGTAGGATAGACAGGGTGAGGAAGAGTGGGAAGTGTTCAAGGGTTTAAGAGAAACCTGGTGCTCTAGAGGTTGAAAAGAACCTGCTATCCTAGGGTTAAAAACAAAACCCCCCTCGCCAGAGGTAAAACCTTTTGTTGAGGTAGACTTTTCTATAAGACTTAATTTTCTGACATGGGTAACAGTGAATCAAAAGAAAGACAGCTTTTTATAGGAGTAATCTTGCAGTTACTAACTAAACGAGGAATTAAAGTTAAAAATTCCAATATTCATTCATTTTTTTTCCTTTGTACAAGAACAGTGTCCCTGGTTTCCAGAAGAAGGCACTGTTAACTTAGACACCTGGGAGAGAGTAGGGAAAACAGCTAAAAACTTACTATACTTTGCATGGGCCTGTAAATGCTTTTTGCTCTGTAAAATATGATTACAAATGTTCTGGACCCCTGTCATGAGGCTGTTAGATAGCCTATGGGAGAGGCTATAGCGGTAAATGGTAGTGGGTCTCCACCTTCTATGCAGATCGTATTTTCTGCCATTGGCAAACAAAAGGAGAGAGACTCCTCTTCCTCCCGAGGAAGGAGGGTGCTTACAGGACGCAGCGGCCCGAGCGCCCTGGAGAGCCCCCTCCCCCTCTACACAAAACCAAACCTTTAAAAAAGTTATCTTATTTAAGGCGACCACTGCAACCTCTGCTTGCGCCTCCCCAGGGCTTAAGAACTCCCCACTTTATATCCAAAGCCTCCCAGAACATTGCTTAAGTTTGAAAACGATAGTGACAATATTTTTGAGCAAAAGAGCTTTTAAAACAGAGCTTGCTCCTTGCATAAAATCCCCTCAGGAGGGGCCTCACCCAACAAAAAAAAAAAGAAAAGGAAGAAAAACAGAAAAAAAATATTCGTAATAAAAAGGACTTTACAAATGCAAAATGTTTCTCTTGAGGCCAAATAGAACATGTTTTGCCAAAATGTCCTGCTAAACAGACACAACAACCCGTACCAAACAACCCCAGGTAGCTCAGGCCTAGACCTCAGTTCCACCACTTCAATAATATTAACCCTGATGTGCCAGTGACTCAGATTCCAATGAGAGTGGCTAGTCCCCTGCCTGAGGACATTGTAAGACTTGTACTGGGGCATAGCTTGCTTTCTTTTCAAGAAATTTCGGTAGTGTCTTGTGTAGTAAATTCTGATTATACTGAAAAAACTGAAGTTTTGATCTCGCCACCTGCTAAAACTGTGCAATTAATAAAAATTAAAAAAAAAATAATAGCACAGCTTTTGCTTTTACCTTATTACCAAACAGAAAAACCAGACAAAAAAGCCCCAGAGGATCTAGATCTAGCTTTTTGGGTGCAAAAAATTGCAGCTTCTAGGCCTTTAAAAGATTTTTTAATTCAAAGATATAAAATGTCATGGCTGTTAGACAATAGACAAGACGTTTCTTACATTGCTGAGAGACTAGCGCAGCTCCTGGCCAACATATACTACTGAAAAGGAGTTAGAAAAAGTGGTATGCAGGATAAAAATGCTATAGAGTAAGAGGTGAGAGAGAGTTTAAAACCTTGGTGAATAGTGAGCTCCCCGTTGCTGGAAGTTTTCAAGCTAAGATTAAATGGTTACTTGTCATCTAAAAGGCTATAGACCAGATTTGGGTTATAAAAAGATCATTAGAAAAGCTTATAAAGATATTGTGTAACACCTCTTTTCTTGCTTCTTATATTTGGGTCTAGTGATATGGTTTTTTGGATAACAAAAATTACTCAGAAACGGCCTATGAAAACTATTCTGATTAATGGCAAGTCTATTGTGGGGTTATTAGACACAGGAGCAGACGTTTCTTGCATTTCAGGAAAAGACTGGCCTAGCTCCTGGCCCACCTCCTGGCCACACATACTACTGAAAATAACTTGGTGGGGATAGGAAGAGCCCCCACAGTAGCCAAAAGTGCAAAAATTTTAGATTGGCAATTTGAGGACACCCGTGGAACTTTCCAACCGTATGTAGTCCCTTCACTCCCCTTACCCTGTGGGGGAGGGACATGCTATCTCAAATGGGAGTGTTACTTTTTAGCCCTGATGATAAAGTGACCTCTCAGATGCTGCAGATCGGCTATGATCCATCAAAAGGATTGGGTAAACAACAGACAAGAATAATTGAGCTAATTTGCCCAACTCCTCGCAAGCTATATACTGGATTGGGATATCCAAATTTATAATGAAGGCCATTGTTTTTGCTGCCTACCCCATTACATGAAAATTTCAAGATCCGGTGTGGGTGGAACAGTGGCCTCTGCCTAAGGAAAAATTACTGACATGTTAATTAAAAAGATTAATTCAAATATACTGATTTATTAAATTGTTTAATAAAGAACCATCAAAAATTGTACTTCCATATAACAGAGAACAACTTGATGCTTTTCAAATGTTTGATGATTGGCAGATTGCTATAGGAAATTCTTGTGATCAGATCTTGCATCATTTACCCTCACGTGCCTTTGTTAATTCAAAAATTAAAAAGAGAGAAATTAAGTATAGTTTTCCCCCATCAGATTTTACAACATGTTCTCTTTGTAATAAGTTAAATGCTGATTCCGTTTGAAACAGTAAAATAAAAAGCCATTAGTAAAGCAAAAAGATCTCCTCCAGATAACAAAAAGATCCCGACCCAAAATTTACTGCGGGGTCGAGGAAGTGTTTATATTTTTTTCCACAGGGTGCAGATTCGTCAACTTGGATCCCGGACAGACTGATTCGCCACAAAAGAAAAAGGGAACTTCTCTGCCACCACCACCGCGGGAAACAGCCGCGCACCAAAAGCTGCGGGCGGGGCCAGCCTGACTGACGGAACCCAGTGCACCGCACTCGCAGCCCCATAACAGCGCCAGTGTCAGAGGGCGGGGTGAAGGCCGCTGCTCCTACCGGCAAAAGAGGCAAAAGAAACATCAAGATCCCGGCAGGACTAACAGCTGCTGCAGCACAAACTCCAACCAGAAAATGACTCTATTTACTCTATTTTGGCTTGTCTATCCTCTCCTTATGTTCTTCTTTTCACCAATGATTCCAGAAAACTTAATGTACCTAATGTAGCGACTTGTGAACCATGGATGTTTTCATCTTGTTTAACTCCTCAAAGTAATGTCTGCTCTTCTGTGGTTTTAAAGATGTCCTATAACTGTAACAACTTATTGATATGATAATTATGTTCTTGCTGTGTTACAACAACTGTTATTGTTACTACAACAGCAATCATTGACTCAACAAGTGTAAATGCCCAATATGTTAAAAAATCAAGGTTTAGGTATTTTGGAACAGCTCAGATATTAGTTTAGACTTAGGGAAACTTCATAATCAGATTCAGACCTTGGAACACTCCCGATTAGATTTTACCACCGCAGGAGAAGCCAATGACTTTTCCCACACTTTCTCTAACTTCATTTCTGAAGACTGTTCTGTCTACTGTCTATAATCTTGCTCCTCATAATCATACTTCCCTATATTGTCTAGATTCTTCGGCAGAGCATTCGGAATCTCGAGACCGAACTGCACCTGATTTTAAACATAAATAATCAATTATTTAAAATTAAAAAGGGTGAGATGCCGGGAGCCAGAGTGAGGAATCCCGCCCGTGACAAGGTCATGAGGAAGGAAGCTGACATACGCAAGGCGTGCTCAGACTTCAGGGACCCCTCTGGAAATTCCTAAGCATGTACCCCAACAAAAATCTGCCGGCTTTTGTGCTCTGCTTTTCCACTCTTCTGACATTTTCTGGAAAAAGTCAATTCAGGGTTTCAGTCTTCTGCATTTGAAAGAGTGTTTCAATCTAAAAACCCCTCCGATGGCTTTCTAACCTGCCTGCAGGACTCTGCGAGTGTGATTGTTTGAGGCCTCCTGACCGCAGGAGGCACAGGAAGCTTAAAACATCCTAGGAATGTAGGGGCTTCCGAAGAGTCAAAATCTTTAGAATAGGACTGATTAAAAGTTTCATTTGTTGAGTCAATGCTTGCTGCCAAATTTTCATATCCTTTATTTTTAGATATAGTTGGTATATAGAAAAACAAGTAGTAGACCCTGGTATTAGCAACATTAGATCTTTGAGTTAAGTACCTTCTTTGTTATATCCCACTGCACCTTTGTTCTATAGAGATGTAACTTTAATGCTTTAAGGAGATGCAAATTAAAGAAAAACACTTCGGGGGAAACAAAATCAACATTCATTAAGGAAGAGAGCTAAAAAGTGTTAAACAAGCTTCTTGGCCAGAAGATAATGTAAATCACCTGAGACCTTTTGTATACAAATGATGTATAGAAAGAGTCTGGGCTGCGAACGCCTACCATAATTCTGTGTTACCCGTTGATCTCCATGTTTTATCAAAAGTATAAAAGGCCTTCTGAACAATAAAGGATCGGACCAGTTTCTCGAACTAGTCTCTCGGCCTGGTTTCTTGGGACTCTGGCTCCCCCCATGTCTCTCTCTCTCCTCTTCTCTCCCTTCCCTCTCTCTGCTCTTTACTTTAACTTCAGGCTGAATCTCCATCTGGGGCGCAGAGGCTCGCCAGGTCTACTTACTTGCCCCGGCTGTTAAGACCCGCACCAAAGGGAGCTTAAGGCGAGGCACCCTTAGATATTCAAGCGGGCGCCGGTGGCCCAACGTAGATGGTGCAATTCCTTGTCTGGAATTTTATTGGCCTTCCGCGTAAACCAAGCTATTCAGCCCTCTTCGTCCACTTAATCTTCTTATTACACTATAGTTTCTTAATCTAATCTTACATTAATAAACAAACAAGTCTTTCCACGCCAACGCCGTCCACCCTTCGAATTCCCTGGATCCACCGGGGCTGGACCCCGGCAGAAAGCCTCGTGGGAAAGCCTCGTGGGAAAGCCTGGGAAAGCCACGGATCCCTTGATGCACGCGAAGGGAAGCGGGACACCGCTGCTACAGCTCGGGTGAAAGC
>NW_017213167.1:0-15864 GCF_001704415.2 Capra hircus | reverse complement strand
TCCTCTGGATGTGAGCAGAGCCTTGTGCTTCCTCATGGAGACGGGTATGTCGTGGAAATTCTCGAGTTGCAGCAAGGGTGTGAAGGACCCTTTGGAAATTCCAGAGATTAGGTGTGATTAGCCTCAAGACGCCTCAGCGAAATGGGCCTCATATCGCCTGGAGGGCAAGAACCCCCTGGATTATCTCGTGTTGCGGCAGGTGCTCTCGACTTACGACGGGGACCTCAGGGACCCGCTCTGGTGGCCTCAGGAAAGGCCAGTCCCCATGCGATTTGCTCGGGGGCCGCTCGGGATTCCTCTCCCATCGATGCCGGGCCCTAAGACCTTGTGTGGAGTCGGTGTCGGAAACTGAGAATTCCTCTGCAGTGCTGACATCGGCTCTTGGGGTACTTCTGAAGTCTCCCCAGGGGAGTGAGTCCTCGTCTCCAGTGGGGGTATGCACGTGCGCTTTTCTCCCGAGTTCTAGCAGCAGTGTCACGCTTCCCTTCCCGTGGATCATAGGATCCGTGGCTTTCCCTCGAGGCTTTCCCATGAGGCTCTCCCACGACGCTTTCCCACCAGGCTTTCCAAAGAGGCTTTCCCCCAGTGATGTCCCACGTGCCACCGTGGTGTCAGTCGATCCTCGGTTTGAAAGTCGAGGCAGTGCCGGGGAAACAGGCTTCCCTGGAATGGACTGAGACATGTGGGGGACTCTGGGAATGGTGGCACCACCCTGGAGTTCCTCTCGCCTTTCCTGTGGAGAGCGACTCCTCTTGAGACGCTATGGGAACGCCAGGAATTCTTTCCCGACAACGCAGGAAAAGGATCCCTACTCTCGAGCTAGGAGACGGAAACGGGGCTCCTCTGGATGTGGGCCAGACTCTCGTGCTTCCTCTCGAGTGGAGACAGGTATGTCAGGGAACTTCTTGAGTTACAGCAAGGACGTGAAGGACCCTTTGGAAGTTTCAGAGGTTAGGTGTGATTAGCCTAGAGACGCCTCAGCGGAAATGGGCCTCATCTCGCTTGGAGGGGAGAACCTCCTGGATTTTCTCGAGTTGCGGCAGGTGCTCTCGACTTACAACTGGGACCCCAGGGACACGCTCTGATGGCCTAAGGAAAGGCCAGTCCCCATGCGAGTTGCTCGGGGGCCTCTCGGGATTCCTCTCCCGTCGAAGCCGGGGCCTAAGACCTAGTGTGGAGTCGGTGGTGGAACCTGAGGATTCCTCTTCCGTGCTGACATGGATCTTGGGGTACTTCTGGAGTCTCCCCAGGGGAGTCAGTCCTCGTCACGAGTCGGGGCATGCACGTGCGCTTTCCTCCCGAGGTTTAGCAGCAGTGTCACGCTTCCCTTCGCATGGATCAAGGGATCTGTGGCTTTCCCTCGAAGCTTTCCCACAGGGCTGTCCCACGAGCCACCGTGCTGTGAGTCGATCCTCGGCTTGAAAGTCGAGGCAGTGCAGGGAAAACAGGTGTCCCTGCAATGGACGACGTCATCTGGGGGACTCTGGGAATGGTGGCACGACCCTGGAGTTCCTCTCGCCTTTCCTGTGGAGAGCACCTCATCTTGAGATGCGACGGGAACGCCAGGAATTCTTTCCAGACCAGGCAGGGAAAGGATCCCTGCTCTCGAGCTATGAGGCGGAAACGGGGCTCCTCTGGATGAGGGGGGACTCTCGTGCTTCCTCTCGAATGGAGACGGGTATGTCGCGGAACTTCTTGAGTTGCAGCAAGGGTGTGAAGGACCCTTTGGAAGTTCCAGAGGTTAGGTGTGATTAGCCTCGAGACGCCTCAGCGGAAATGGGCCTCATCTCGCCTGGAGGGGAGAACCTCCTGGATTTTCTCGAGTGGCGGCACGTTCTCACGACATACGATGGATACCACAGGGACCCGCTCTGGTGACCGCAGGAAAGGCCAGTCCCCATGCGAGGTGCTAGGGGGCCTCTCAGGATTCCTCTCCCGTCGATGCCTGGGGCCTAAGACTTTGTGTGGAGTCGGGACCGGAACCTGAGGATTCCTCTCCAGTGCTGACATGGATCTTGGCGTACTTCTGGAGTCTCCCAAGCTTGCGTCAGTCCTCGGCTCGAGTGGGGTCATGCACGTGCGCTTTCCTCCCGAGCGGTAGCAGCAGTGTCACGCTTCCCTTCTCGTGGATCAAGGAATCTGTGGCTTTCCCTTGAGTCTTTCCCATCAGGCTTTCCCACAGGGCTATTCCACTTACCACCATGGTGTGAGTCGATCCTCGGCGTGAAAGTCGAACCAGTGCAGGGAAAACAGGAACCTCCTTCCCCACAGTAGGGGATACACTGTCCCCTTGGGCGGGTATCTCCAGGGCACTCGCGCTGGGGGGTTGCCCGCGGAGGTGCGGGCCTCAGGCTCCACGTGAGAAAAGCCCCAAATGGCATTAGCTGCCAGTCCAGACGCTGGCCACTCAGGTCTCTGGCCGGAGCCTTGGGCTCCAGGCAACTCAAAGCCCTCGGGGGTGGCACTCTGGGACTGCTGTAGGGAAAGGATGCCAAGAGCCCACGGAGGAGTTGGGGAGGGGGCATGGGGGAAACGGAGGCGAGGACAGCGAGGGATCTAGGTGGAGGCGCTGGAGAGAGCGTCTGGTGTCCCGGAATGCCTCGGAGGAGCCAGCGGGGGACAGTCAGGCCCAGGGACCTGTGGAATGTGAAAAGGTGGGAAATCCCAGAGCAAGGCAGGCTGGGAAAGGGGGCGTTGGTGGCCAATTGAAAGGGACCTAGGGGCGTTTCCTGGGCGGTGAGTTCCCTTGGCACTGCTGAGGGCCCCTGATTGATCCACTCGGGGTTGAACCCACCCACCGCTGCGAGGGAGGGCCACAAACCAAAGCCCCCGAACTCCCCGCCCACCCCAACGGGGATCTTGGCGGTCCAGGGCACAGCCGTGCCAGGGAAAAGCCCACTCGCTCCACGGGACTCCGTCCAGGGTCTCTGCTTGGAAAGAGGCCAGGGGCGGCCCCCTCCATCTACCCACCCAAACCCTATTGACGTCAATGGTGGCGGAGACCCCTCCCGTTCTCCAGAGTCCTGAGCTGCTGGGTCCCCGCCCAATCGGCCAGCAGTCTGCAGCGTGCCCGTGTGCCTCTCCCACCATGGCTTCGTCCGGCTCCTCCAGCACCTCAAGCGGTACGTTTGCCCTCGGTCCCTGTGGTCGGATCACATCTCAGGTGATTTGCGTGTGGCCTGGGCAAGGGCTCTCAGCCAATTTGTTGACCCCCCCTCCCACCCGAGAACGGCTGGGACCCATCGGCCAGGCCCGGGGTTCCGAGGCGTCAGGTGTGCCCAAATTCGGAGGGCGTGGCATCGTTCGTTCATCTTGCTCCTTTGGCACACACATGGCTTCTCCGTTCTCTTTTCTGGGAAGACAGTGTTGTTTCAGGGGGCGTGCTGCGGGGGGCGGGGGCTGGGGTTGGGGGTGGTGGGAGCGGGTGCTTTCCTGGCATGAGGCCCTTTATCCTCACATCTTCATGTGGGAATGGGAGTCGGGGAGCTCTGTGGCCTTGCTGCCTTCAGTGGCTTCCTCTGCACAGGGGCCTAGTGGCTTCTGCCTTTTGTCAGGCATTACGGGGTTTGGGCTTCGCTTTGGTGGCCTTGGCCTTTGCCTTGGCCTGGGCCTTGGCCTTGCCCTTGGCTTTGCCGTTGCCCTTGCCTTGGTCTTGGGCTTGGCCTTGCCCTGCCCTTGAACTTGACCTTGACCTTGACCTTGACCTTGAACTTGAACTTGACCTTGACCTTGAACTTGAACTTGGCCTTGACCTTGAACTTGAACTTGACCTTGACCTTGACCTTGAACTTGAACTTCAACTTGAACTTGACCTTGACCTTGAACTTGAACTTGAACTTGACTTTGAACTTGACGTTGAACTTGAACTTGAACTTGACCTTGAACTTGACTACGAACTTGAACTTGACCTTGAACTTGATCTTGACCTTGACATTGAACTTGAACTTGACCTTGAACTTGACCTTGACCTTGAACTTCAACTTTAACTTGAACTTCAACTTGAACTTGTCCTTGACCTTGAACTTGAACTTGAACTTGAACTTGACCTTGAACTTGAACTTCACTTTGAACTTGACCTTGACCTTGAACTTGACCCTGAACTTGACCTTGACCTTGAACTTGAAGTTGACCTTGAACTTGAACTTAAACTTCAACTTGATCTTGAGCTTGAACTTGAACTTGAACTTGACCTTGACCTTGAACTTGAACTTGACCTTGACCTTGACCAACAACGGGAGACCTCGAGATTTGCTCAGAGCACCGGAGGTCCAGAAGCAGGGCCCTGTATCTCCCCTTCCCTTTGTGATCATTGCAAAGACATTCCTAATGATAGCGGGAGTGCCCCTGAAGAAGCAAGCAGTGGGAGTGTGTTTGACACGACTGTGTGCCTTCCTGGCCTCAGCTCCACAAGGGGCCTTTCCTCTCGACGTAGGCCCCATGTCCCCTTGGGGAGGGTGTCATGCCTCTTTTCTCCTCACTGCCAAAGGGTGGAGCCAAGCTCGCTCTGTCAGAGGTACAAAAACAGCAATTGAATGGATTTTCAAGCTCTTGCTAGGCTGCACCCTTTCAGGGCCCACTTTACTGAAACAGGTGCTCTGTGGCCCCTGGTTGGGTATGCAGGTTCACAAACAGGGTGAGATCCTGTCCAAGCCAAGAATTTTCCTGAAAGACCTAGGCTCACTAGAGCTCTCCTCCAGAGCAAAGGGGATAGAGGAGATGTATGGAGGAGTCTTTGCCTTTCCCTGTGAGTGTGGGGCTACTCCCTACGGCCCCAAGCTCAGGGATAACTGCCTCTAAGAAAGGAATGGCAAGAAGCGCTATTCTTGGAGGTTGGGACAGGGAGTTCGCAGCATGTGGGGAAAGAAAGACTTCTTCGGGGAAGAAGAGGCAACCACCGGGGGTGTGTTTGCAAGCCTCTATTTGGAAGGAACAGGTTTGCTTATACAAGTCAAGACCTCCAGATCTGCTCAGAGGACTGAAGTTCCAGAGACAGGGCCATGTATCTCCCCTTCCCTTTGAGATCCTTGCAAAGACATTCCTAGCAGATCGTGGGAGTGCCCATGAAGAAGCAAGCAGCGGGAGTGTGCTTGACATCACTGGCTGCCTACCTGGGCTCAGCTCCTCAAGGGGCCTTTCTCTCCTGGTAGGCCCTATGTCCCCTTTGGGAGAGGGTGGTGCCCTCTTCCCTCCACACTGCCAAAGGGTGGAGGTGGAGCAAACTCGTTCTCTCCGAGGTAAAAAAAAAAAGACAAATTGGATGGATTTTTAAGCTCTTGCTATGCTGCACCCCTCCAGGACCCACTCGAGCAAAACAGGTGCCCTGTGGCCCCTAGGTCGGGTATGCAGGTTCACACACTGGGTGGGATCCCGTCAAAGCCAAGAATTTTCCTGACAGTCCTAGGCTCACTAGAGCTCTCCTCCAGAGGAAAGGGGACAGAAAAGACGTGTGTGTGGAGGTGGCTCTGCCTTTCCAGGTCCCAATCTCAGGGATAACTGCCCCTAAGAAAGGAACTGCTGCTGCTGCTGCTGCTGCTAAGTTGCTTCAGTCGTGTTTCGACTCTGTGCGACGCCATAGACGGTAGCCCACTAGGCTCCCCCGTCCCTGGGATTCTCCAGGCAAGAACAGTAAGTGGGTTGCCATTGCCTTCTCCAATGCATGAAAGTGAACATGAAAGTGCAGTCGCTCAGTCGTGTCCGACCCTCAGCGACCCCACGGACTGCAGCCTACCAGGCTTCTCCGTCCATAGGATTTTCTGAAAGGAACTGCAAGAAGCGCTTTTCCAGGAGGCTGGGAAAGGGAGTTCGCAGGATGTGGGGAAAGAGAGCCTCCTTCGGGGAAGAATAGGCGGCCACTTGTTTTGTGTTGCAAACCTCTATTTGGAAGGAACAGGTTAGCTTATACAAAGGGAGACCTCCAGATCTGCTCAGAGGACCAAAGTTGCAGAGGCAGGTCGGTGTATTTTCCCTTCACTTTGCGATCCTTGCAAAGACATTCCTTGCTGATAGATGATTCAGCAAGGGCCTTTGAGACTGTTGTTTTCTTTCCTGGTTCAAAGATTCCTTCAGTTCCTAATATAGATATCCTAGAAATTATCTGACATCCGTGAAAATCTGATATGTCCTGGTCAAATGCTGTCAGTTATAATTCCAGTTATCATATTAAAGCATTTCAAGTCGCAGCAGTGACCAGATTACATTGTCGATTTCTATTTAATCAGGTTTTAACCATGTCCTCTATGGTTTCACACTGATGCCTTTGCAGAAATACTGCTACTTCAAGATATATGGAATATACTTTTTTTAAGCTTACCGATAATTTGTTTGTTTGTTTGTTTGTCTTCTGGTAAGCTGGTACCAGATGGAATTTAGTCTCCTCTCTAGGTTAAGAGAACAAAGTTTTCTTAGAATGCAATTTTTGATAACAGACTATGGATTTCTTTACCTTTCATTGATTTATAATTGTTTTCATCATCTGTTTTTTTTACTTCGGTAAAGTAAATAAGCCTTATTTAAGATTTTGGTACATGTAGGATGGACTAAGCTTTCCCCACTCTTGCAAGTTCCCTTAACCCTTCAGATTCTTCTCGTGGGACCAAGATCTCACTTTCCTCCAGAGGGACAATCCAAGCTTTTTATTAGTTGATCTGCCCCTGACATCAGAGTCCATTTGAGCACGAGTTGGCATATAATTTAGGCATGAAACTATGACTACATAAAGAAAAGGTGACTTTATGATTCAGGGATGGCCATGATATGCCTTGCACTTCAGAGAAAATGGGTTAAAATGATTTTTTTTCTTCAAAACTGCACAGCCAGTTCTTTCAGCATATGCAATTGAAAACATCTAGTCATTAGGTCAGTTTTCATTCCAATCCCAAAGAAAGGCAATGACAAAGAATATTCAAGCTGCTGCACAATTGCACTCATCTCACACACTAGTAAAGTAATGCTCAAAATTCTCCAAGTTCACATGAACTGTGAACTTCGAAATGTTCAAGAGGGATTTAAAACATGCAGAGAAACCAGAGATCAAACTGCCAACATCCACTGGATCATTGAAAAAGCAAGAGAGTTCCAGAAAAAAAGACAACTATTTCTGCTTTATTGACTATGCCAAAGCCTTTGACTGTGTGGATCACAATAAACTGGGAAAAATTCTGAAAGAGATGGGAATACCAGACCACCTGACCTGTCTCTTGAGAAACCTGTATGCAGGTCAGGAAGAAACAGTTCGAACTGGACATGGAACAACAGACTGGTTCTAAATAGGAAAAGGAATATGTCAAGGCAGTGTATTGTCACCCTGCTTATTTAACTTATATGCAGAGTACATCATGAAAAATGCTGGGATGGAAGATACATAAGCTGGAATCAAGATTGCCGGTAGAAATATCAATAAACGTAGATATGCAGATGACACCACCATTATGGCAGAACGTGAAGAGGAACGGGTATGTCGGGGAACTTCTTGAGTTGCAGCAAGGGTGTGAAGGACCCATTGGAAGTTCCAGAGGTTAGGTGTGGTTAGTCTCAAGATGCCTCAGCGGAAATGGGCCTCATGTCTCCTGGAATGGAGAGGCTCCTGGATATTCCCGAGTTTCAGCAGGTGCTCTCTAGTTACGACGGGGATTCAGGGACCCGCTCTTTCGGCCACAGGAAAGGCCAGTTATCATGCGTGTTGCTAGGGGGCCTCTCGTGATTCCTCTCCCGTCGATGCCGGGGCCTAAGACCTTGTGTGGAGTCGGGGCCGGAAGCTGAGGATTCCTCTCCAGTGCTGACATGGATTTTGGGGTACTTCTGGAGTCTCCACAAAGGAGTCAGGCCTCGTCTCGAGTGGGGGCATGAGCGTGCCTTTCCTCCCATGTTGCAGCAGCAGTGTCACGCTTCCCCTTGCGTGGACCAAGGGATCTGTGGCTTTCCCTCGAGTCTTTCCCACGAGGCTTTCCCACAGGGCTGTCCCACGTGTCACGGTGGTGTGAGTCGATCCTCGGCGTGAAAGCCGAGGCAGTGCAGGGAAAACAGGTTCCTGTGGAACGGACTGAGATATCTGGGGGAGTCTTGGAATGGTGGCACGACCCTGCAGTTCCTCTCCCCTTTCCTTTGCAGAGCGCCTCCTCTTGAGATGCGATGGGAATGCCGGGAATTCTTTCCCGACCAAGCAGGGAAAGGATTCGTCCTCTCGAGCTACGAGCCGGAAACGGAGCTCCTCTGGATGTGGCCGGGACCCTCGTTCTTCCTCTTGAGTGGAGACGGGTATGTCGGGGAACTTCTTGAGTTGCAGCAAGGGTGTGAAGGACCCTTTGGAAGTTCCAGAGGTAAGGTGTGATTAGCCTCGAGATACCTCAGCGGAAATGGGCCTCATGTCGCCTGGAGGGGAGAACCTCCTGGATTTTCTCGAGTTGCGGCAGGTGCTCTCGACTTACGACGGGGACCTCAGGGACCCACTCTGGTGGCCTCAGGAAAGGCCAGTCCCCATGCGAGTTGCTCGGGGGCCTCTCGGGATTCCTCTCCCGTCGATGCCGGGGCCTAAGACCTTGTGTGGAGTCAGTGCCGGAACCTGAGGATTCCTCTCCAGTGCCGACAGGGATCTTCGGGGACTTCTGGAGTCTCCCCAGAGGCTTAAGTCCTCGTCTCGAGTGGGGGCATGCACGTGTGCTTTTCTCCCGAGCTGTAGCAGCAGTGTCACGCTTCCCTTTTCGTGGATCAAGGGATCTGTGGCTTTCCCTCTAGACTTTCCCATGAGGCTTTCCCACGAGGCTTTCCCACAGGGCTTTCCCACGTGACACGGTGGTGTGAGTCGATCCTCGGCTTTAAAGTCGAGGCAGTGAAGGGAAAACAGTTTTCCCTGGAATGGACTGAGACATCTGGGGGACTCAGGGAATGGTGGCACGACCCTGGAGTTCCTCTCGCCTTTCCTGTGGAGAGCGCCTCCTCTTGAGATGCGACGGGAACGCCGGGAATTCTTTCCTGACCACGCAGGGAAAGTATCCCTCCTCTCGAGCTAGCAGGCGGAAACGGGGCCACTCTGGATATGGGCGGGACTCTCGGATTCCTCTTGAGTGGAGACGGGTATGTCGGGGAACTTCTTGAGTTGCAGCAAGGGTGTGAAGGACCCTTTGGAATTTCCAGAGTTAAAGTGTGATTACCCCCTAGTTGCCTCAACGGAAATGGGCCTCATCTCGCCTGGAGGGGAGAACCTCCTGGATTTTCTCGAGATGCGGCAGGTGCTCTCGACTTACGACCGGGACCTCAGGGATCCGCTCTGGTGGCCTCAGGAAAGGCCAGTCCCCATGCGAGTTGCTCGGGGGCCTCTCGGGATTCCTCTCCCGTCGATGCTGGGGCCTAAGACCTTGTGTGGAGTCAGTGCCGGAACCTGAGGATTCCTTTCCAGTGCAAACATGGATCTTAGGGTACTTCTGGAGTCTCCCCAGGGCAGTCAGTCCTCGTCTCGAGAGGGGGCATGCACGTGCGCTTTCCTCCCGAGCTGCAGCAGCAGTGCCGTTCTTCCCTTCGCGTGGATCAAGGGATCTGTGTCTGTCCCTCGAGGCTTTCCCACGAGGCTTTCCCACAGGGCTGTCCCAGGTGCCACCGAGATGTGAGTCGATCTTCGGCTTGAAAGTCGCGGCAGTGCAATGGAAAACAGATTTTCCCTGGAATGGACTGAGACATCCAGGGGACTCTGGGAATGGTGGCACGACCCTGGAGTTCCTCTCGCCTTTCCTGTGGAGAGCACCTCCTCTTGAGATGCAACGGGAACGCCGGGAATTCTTTCCCGACCACGCTGGGAAAGGATCCCTCCCCTCGAGCTAGGAGGCGGAAACGGGGCTCCTCTGGATGTGGGCGGGACTCTCGTGCTTCCTCTCGAGTGGAGACGGGTATGTCGGGGAACTTCTTGAGTTGCAGCAAGGGTGTGAAGGACCCTTTGGAAGTTCCAGATGTTAGATGTGATTAGCCTCGAGACGCCACAGCGGAAATGGGCCTCATCTCGAATGGAGGGGAGAACCTCCTGGATTTTCTCGAGGTGCGGCAGGTACTCTCGACTTACGACGGGGACCTCAGGGACCCGATCTGGTGGCCTCAGGAAAGGCCAGTCCCCATGCGAGTTGCTCGGGGGCCTCTCGGGATTCCTCTTCCCGTCGATGCCGGGGCCTAAGACCTTGTGTGGAGTCGGTGCCGGAACCTGAGGATTCCTCTCCAGTGCTGACATGGATCTTGGGGTACTTCTGGAGTCTCCCCATGGAGTCAGTCCTCGTCTCGAGTGGGGGCATGCACGTGCGCTTTCCTCCCGAGCTGTAGCAGCAGTGTCACTCTTCCCTACGCGTGGATCAAGGGATCTGTGGCTTTCCCTCGAGGCTTTCCCACAGGGCTGTCCAACGTGCCATCGCGGTGTGAGTCCATCCTCGGCTTGAAAGTCGACGCAGTGCAGGGAAAACAGGTTTCCCTGGAATGGACTGAGACATCTGGGGGACTCTGGGAATGGGGCCTGATACTGGAGTTCCTCTCGCCTTTCCTGTGGAGAGCGCCTACTCTTGAGATGAGACGGGAACGCTAGGAATTCTTTCCCGACCACGCAGGGAAAGGATGCCTCCTCTCGAGCTAGCAGGCGGAAACGGGGCCACTCTGGATATGGGCGGGACCCTCGGGTTCCTCTTGAGTGGAGACGGGTATGTCGGGGAACTTCTTGAGTTGCAGCAAGGGTGTGAAGGACCCTTTGGAAGTTCCAGAGGTAAGGTGTGATTAGCCTCGAGATACCTCAGCGGAAATAGGTCCTCAGCTCGCCTGGAGGGGAGAACCTCCTGGGATTTTCTCGAGTTGCGGCTGGTGCTCTCGACTTACGACGGGGAACCTCAGGGACCCGGTGTGGTGGCCTCAGGAAAGGCCAGTCCCCATGCGAGTTGCTCGGGGGCCTCATCGGGATTCCTCTCCCGTCGATGCTGGGTCCTAAGACCTTGTGTGGACTCAGTGCCAGAACCTGAGAATTCCTCTCCAGTGCCGACATGGATCTTGGGGTACTTCTGGATTCTCCCCAGGGCAGTCAGTCCTCGTCTCGAGTGGGGGCATGCACGTGCGCTTTCCTCCCGAAGCTGTAGCAGCAGTGTCGCGCTTCCCTTCGCGTGGATCAAGGGATCTGTGGTCTTTCCCTCGAGGCTTTCCCACGAGGCTTTCCCACAGGGCTGTCCCACGTGCCACCGTGGTGTGAGTCGATCCTCGGCTTGAAAGTCGAGGCAGTGCAGGGAAAACAGGTTTCCCTGGAATGGACTGAGACATCTGGGGACTCTGGAATGGGGCCTGAGACTGGAGTTCCTCTCGCCTTTCCTGTGGAGAGCGCCTACTCTTGAGATGAGACGGGAACGCTAGGAATTCTTTCCCGACCACGCAGGGAAAGGATCCTCCTCTCGAGCTAGCAGGCGGAAATCGGGGCCACTCTGGATATGGGCGGGACCCTGGGTTCCTCTTGAGTGGAGACGGGTATGTCGGGAACTTCTTGAGTTGCAGCAAGGGTGTGAAGGACCCTTTGGAAGTTCCAGAGTTAAGGTGTGATTACCTCCTAGATTGCCTCAGCGGAAATGGGCCTCATCTCGCCTGGAGGGAGAACCTCCTGGATTTTCTCGAGTTGCGGCAGGTGCTCTCGACTTACGATGGGACCTCAGGGACCCGCTCTGGTGGCCTCAGGAAAGGCCAGTCCCCATGCGAGTTGCTCGGGGCCTCTCGGATTCCTCTCCCGTCGATTGCTGGGTCCTAAGACCTTGTGTGGAGTCAGTGCCGGAACCTGAGATTCCTCTCCAGTGCTGACATGGATCTTGGGTACTTCTGGAGTCTCCCCAGGGGAGTCAGTCCTCGTCTCGAGTGGGGCATGCACGTGCGCTTTCCTCCGAGCTGTAGCAGCAGTGTCACGCTTCCTTCGCGTGGATCAAGGGATCTGTGTCTTTCCCTCGAGGCTTTCCCACGAGGCTTTCCCACGAGGCTTCCCACAGGCTGTCCCACGTGCCACCGTGGTGTGAGTCGATCCTCGGCTTGAAAGTCGAGGCAGTGCAGGGAAAACAGGTTTCCCTGGAATGGACTGAGACATCTGGGGACTCTGGGAATGGTGGCAGACCTGGAGTTCCTCTCGCCTTTCCTGTGGAGAGCGCCTCCTCTTGAGATGGACGGGAACGCCTGGAATTCTTTCCCGACCACGCAGGGAAAGGATCCCTCCTCTCGAGCTAGGCAGGCGGAAACGGGGCTCCTCTGGATGTGGGCGGGACTCTCGTGCTTCCTCTCGAGTGGAGACGGGTATGTCGGGGAACTTCTTGAGTTGCAGCAAGGGTGTGAAGGACCCTTTGGAAGTTCCAGAGTTTAAGTGTGATTACCTCGAGATGCCTCAGCGGAAATGGGCCTCATCTCGCCTGGATGGGAGAACCTCCTGGATTTTCTCGAGTTGCGGCAGGTGCTCTCGACTTACGACTGGGGACCTCAGGGACCCGCTCTGGTGGCCTCAGGAAAGGCCAGTCCCCATGCGAGTTGCTCTGGGGCCTCTCGGGATTCCTCTCCCGTCGATTGCCGGGGTCTAAGACCTTGTGTGGAGTCGGTGCCGGAACCTGAGGATTCCTCTCCAGTGCTGACATGGATCTTGGGGTACTTCTGGAGTCTCCCCAGGGGAGTCAGTCCTCGTCTCGAGTGGGGCATGCACGTGCGCTTTCCTCCCGAGCTGTAGCAGCAGTGTCACGCTTCCCTTCGCGTGGATCAAGGGATCTGTGTCTTTCCCTCGAGGCTTTCCCACGAGGCTTTCCCACGAGGCTTTCCCACAGGGCTGTCCCACGTGCCACCGTGGTGTGAGTCGATCCTCGGCTTGAAAGTCGAGGCAGTGCAGGAAAACAGGTTTCCCTGGAATGGACTGAGACATCTGGGGGACTTTGGAATGTGCACGACCCTGGAGTTCCTCTCGCCTTTCCTGTGGAGAGCGCCTCCTCTTGAGATGTGACGGGAAGCCGGGAATTCTTTCCCGACCACGCAGGGAAAGGATCCTCCTCTCGAGCTAGGAGGCGAAACGGGGCTCCTCTGGATGTGGCGGGACTCTCGTGCTTCCTCTCGAGTGGAGACGGGTATGTCGGGGAACTTCTTGAGTTGCAGCAAGGGTGTGAAGGACCCTTTGGAAGTTCCAGAGGTTAGGTGTGATTAGCCTCGAGAGCCTCAGCGGAAATGGGCCTCATCTCGCCTGGAGGGAGAAACCTCCTGGATTTCTCGAGTTGGCAGCGTGCTCTCGACTTACGACGGGGACCTCAGGGACCCGCTTCTGGTGGCCTCAGGAAAGGCAGTCCCATGCGAGTTGCTCGGGGCCTCTCGGATTCCTCTCCCGTCGATGCCTGGGGCCTAAGATCCTTGTGTGGAGTACGGTGCCGGAACCTGAGGATTCCTCTCCAGTGCTGACATGGATCTTGGTGTACTTCTGGAGTCTCCCCAGGGGAGTCCAGTCCTCGTCTCGAGTGGGGGCATGCACGTGCGCTTTCCTCCCGAGCTGTAGCAGCAGTGTCACGCTTCCCTTCGCGTGGATCAAGGGATCTGTGGCTTTTCCCTCGAGGCTTTCCCACGAGCTTTCCCACGAGGCTTTCCCACAGGGCTGTCCACGTGCCACCGTGGTGTGAGTCGATCCTCGGCTTGAAAGTCGACGGCAGTGCAGGGAAAACAGGTTTCCCTGGAATGGACTGAGACATCTTGGGGGACTCTGGGAATGGTGGCACGCACCTGGAGTTCCTCTCGCCTTTCCTGTGGAGAGCGCCTCCTCTTGAGATGCGACGGGAACCTGGGAATTCTTTCCCCGACCACGCAGGGAAAGGATCCTCCTCTCGAGCTAGGAGGCGGAAACGGGGCTCCTCTGGATGTGGGGCGGACTCTCGTGCTTCCTCTCGAAGTGGAGACGGGTATGTCGGGGAACTTCTTGAGTTGCAGCAAGGGTGTGAAGGACCCTTTGGAAGTTCCAGAGTTAGGTGTGATTAGCCTCGAGACGCCTCAGCGGAAATGGGCCCTCATCTCGCCTGGAGGGTGAGACATCCTGGATTTTCTCGAGTTGCGGCAGGTGCTCTCGACTTACGACGGGACCTCAGGGACCCGCTCTGGTGACCTCAGGAAAGGCCAGTCCCCATGCGAGTTGCTCGGGGCCTCTCGGGATTTCCTCTCCCGTCGATGCGGGGCTAAGACCATTGTGTGGAGTCGGTGCCGGAAACCTGAGGATTCCTCTCCAGTGCTGACATGGATCTTTGGGGTACTTCTGGAGTCTCCCGCGGGAGTCCGTCCTCGTCTCGAGTGGGGGCATGCACGTGCGCTTTCCTCCCGATCTGTAGCAGCAGTGTCACGCTTCCCTTCGGTGGATCAAGGGATTTGTGGCTTTCCCTCGAGGCTTTCCCACGAGGCCTTTCCCACAGGGCTGTCCCACGTGCCACCGTGGTGTGAGTCGAATCCTCGGCTTGAAAGTCGAGGCAGTGCAGGGAAAACAGGTTTCCCTGGAATGGACTGAACATCTGGGGGACTCTGGAATGGTGGCACGAACCTGGAGTTCCTCTCGCCTTTCCTGTGGAAAGACGCCTCCTCTTGGAGATGCACGGAACGCCGGGAATTCTTTCCCCGACCACGCAGGGAAAGGATACCACCTCTCGAGCTAGGAGCGGAAACGGGGCTCCTCTGGATGTGGGCCGGACTCTCGTGCTTCCTCTCGAGTGGAGACGGGCATGTCGGGGAACTTGTTGAGTTGCAGCAAGGGTGTGAAGGACCCTTTGGAAGTTCCAGAGGTTAGGTGTGATTAGCCTCTAGACGCCTCAGCGGAAATGGGCCTCATCTCGCCTGGAGGGAACCTCCTGGATTTTTTTCGAGTTGCGGCAGGTGCTCTCGACTTACGACGGGGACCTCAGGGACCCGCTCTGGTGGCCTCAGGAAAGGCCAGTCCCCATGCGAGTTGCTCGGGGCCTCTCGGATTCCTCTCCGTAGATGCCGGGGCCTAAGACCTTGTGTGGAGTCGGTGCGGAACCTGAGGATTCCTCTCCAGTGCTGACATGGATCTTGGGGTACTTCTGGAGTCTCCCCAGGGGAGTCAGTCCTCGTCACGAGTTGGGCATGCACGTGCGCTTTCTCCCGAGGAGTAGCAGCAGTGTCACGCTTCCCTTCGCGTGAATCAAGGGATCTGTGGCTTTCCCTCTTCTTTCCCACGAGGCTTTCCCACAGGGCTGTCCCACGTGCCACCGTGGTGTGAGTCGATCCTCGGCTTGAAAGTCGAGGCAGTGCAGGGAAAAAGTTTTCCCTGGAATGGACTGAGACATCTGGGGACTCTGGGAATGGTGGCACGACCCTGGAGTTCCTCTCTATTTTCCTGTGGAGAGCGCCTCCACTTAAGATGCGTTGGGAACGCCGGGAATTCATTTCCAACCACGCAGGGAAAGGATAAATCTCGAGCTAGAGGCGGAAACAGGGCTCCTCTGGATGTGGGCGGGACACTCGTGCTTCCTCTCGAGTGGAGACGGGTATGTCGGGGAACTTCTTGAGTTCCAGCAAGGTGTGAAGGACCCTTTGGAAGTTCCAGAGGTTAGGTGTGATTAACCTCAGAGCGAAATGGCCTCATCTCGCCTGGAGGGGAGAACCTCCTGGATTTTCTCGAGTTGCGGCAGGTGCTCTTGACTTACGACGGGGACCTCAGGGACCCGCTCTGGTGGCCTCAGGAAAGGCCAGTCCCCATGCGAGTTGCTCGGGGGCCTCTCGGGATTCCTCTCCCGTCGATGCCGGGGCCTAAGACTTGTGTGGAGTAGGTGCCGGAACCTGAGCATTCCTCTCCAGTGCTGACATGGATCTTGGGTACTTCTGGAGTCTCCCCAGGGGAGTCAGTCATCGTCTCGAGTGGGG